>NC_079211.1:82349517-82632017 GCF_029633865.1 Lampris incognitus | reverse complement strand
GGAAATATGGAGCAGAAAGATTACTCCACGCGTTTTAAAAGTCTGTCCTTGGGCTTTGTAGATGGTCACTGCAAAACATGGCTTGCAGGGGAACTGAAGTCTGCGAACGAATGACGAATAAACGAATGTTATTAACGAAAATGGACAAATTTCATAATTTTCAATCCATTCATCAAGCATCTTTGCCAATGTGTGTATTAATCGCTGCAAGTCCGCCGCAAATCGCCACAAAATAAACTCAATTTCGCAAATAAATCAAGAATTTGACTTAGTGCTGAAAGTGCTGATTGTACAGATACCTTTCTTTTTGTCCTACAGTGGAGTAATTCTAGAGTTTTAAGTGAACATACAGTCTTGCTTTATATGTCGAGTGAGACAAGTAAATTCTTTATGAGACAGCACACGCCTGTTTCATGCCATAAGCCATCATCAGCAGTTTATGGCATGACACAAGCTTGTACTGTCTCATAAAGAATTTACTTGTCTCACTCGACATATATGTATATGCGTGTGTGCGTGTGTGTGTTACATTTTATTATTCCTTTAACTTTTACCTCACTGTTTGTGGTTAATTATTCCCTATTGCACCAACATACGAAGTCAAAGTCCTTGTGTGTTGTTGGAATACTTGGCAGTAAATATGATTCTGATTCTTAGACCAGAAGCAGTTTTCTGGTTGGTTGACTGAACTGTTGAAGGTCAAATAGTTTGTTCTTTTGTCTCCAATTTTAATTGTTCACTTTTAGTTTGAATACGCTGACTTTAATATCAGACGACTCTTCTCCGACACATCTTCTCATCTTGTCTTCTCACCTTGGTTGTCCCCTCCTCTGCCCGGTGAAGTTCTGTCCTCAGTTTGAAGATGGTGGACAGGACATAAAGCTGTGGAGGAGCTGCACTCTCTTCCTGCCGGCGTGTCTCCTCTTTCTTCTCCTCTTGCTTTCGGCTCTGTGATGTGACGTTCTGAGGTTGTGGGATTTAACAAACCAACACAATTATACTCAAATCGTTCTAATATTCATTCCTCCACATGTTTAATCACGCTCATATTAACAGATGCTTTGCTGGAGTTGAATCAACGTAGTCACAAACATGAAGACATATGCCTGACTGATGCATATTTCCAGGCCAAACCAGAAGCCAGTGGACTCCTGGCTTCCTTCAGCTCTGTCTACATGGGAAAAAAAATGAATGGATTTTTAGTTAAACATCTAAAATACAGTCTGTGGTGAAAACAAGCTGAAGAGATTTGCATGTTTTGTTCTGTGAGTTAATCTTGAAAATGAACATTGTGTTTACAAGTGATGACATCATTTATAAGATAACTTTAGCTTAACCTGTTTCTATGTGATGTATGCCATTTGTGAGCAACTATCTTTTCTACTAATACTACTACTACTAATACTACTACTACCTTTGGCTGCTCCCGTTAGGGGTCGCCACAGTGGATCATCCGTTTCATGTTTGAACTCTCCTCCGATGTTCCTGGCCTTACTCCCCTTCCACCTGGTCTCTTGCACACACAGTATGCCTACCTTTCTTCTTTCCATCATATCAGCCAGCTCTCTCCCTCTACCAGTCATAGTGCCTTCACCAGTCATAGTCATAGCATCTATCTTTTCTATATTACATAAATGCTTCTGAAATTCACTGCACTCATTACTTTTCTGGAGTTGGCCAAGGTGACAGGCGCCGGGCAGGTGTGGGGCTACTCAAGTCCCTGGTTGAGCGCCGCCACATTGGAGTTCTCCCCGGGGAATGAGAGGGTTACCTCTATACGGCTATGAGTTGCTGGGGGGAGGGCTCTGACTGTTGTGTGTGCTTATGCACCAAATAGCAGTTTGGAGTATCCGGCCTTCTTGGAGTCTCTGGATGGTGTCCAGGATAAGGCTCCACCTCGGGACTCTGCCATTCTGCTGGGGAGTTGGATCAGATGGGGCGGAAGGCTGCCGGACAGACTTGGCAAAGCCAAACGTGTAGTGAGAGTGAACTGGGAATGTCTGGTGGAGGCCTCTTTCCGTGAGGTCTTCAACTTCCACCTCTGGATCCCGAGGGAGGCTGGGGACATGGAGTCTGAGTGGGCCATGTTCAAAGCCTCTATTGTAGATGCGGCAAGCAGGAGCTGTGGTCGTAAGGTCATTGGTGCCTGTCGAGTTGGCAACCTAAGAACCCGTTGGTGGACACCAGCGGTGAGGGAATCCATCAGGCTGAAGAAGGAGGCCTTTTGGACTTGTTTGGGCCAGGGGTCTCCTGAAGCAGCAGACAGGTACCAGGAGGCCAGAAGGGCTGCGGCTTCTGCGGTCACGGAAGCAAAAACTTGGGTGTGGGAGGAGTTCTGCGAGGCTATGGAGGAGGACTGTCGGTTGGACTCAAGGAAGTTCTGCAAACCATCCAGCGACTCAGGAAGGGGAAGCAAGGCTTGACTCAGGCTGTTTTCAGCCGGGGAGGGGAACAGTTGCCCCGGACTGGGGATGTTGTCGAGAGGTGGAAAGAACACTTTGAGGAGTTCCTGAACCCGGCTAACACATCCTCAGTGGAGGAGGTAGGGTCTGAAGACTCAAGGGAAGCCCCACCCATATCCCTGGCAGAAGTCTCTGAGGTAGTTAAAAAGCTCATCGGTGGCAAGGTGCTGAGTGTGGATGCGATTCACCCTGAGATGCTGAAAGCTCTGGACATTGTTGGGCTGTCTTGGTTGACACGTCTCTTCAGTGTCGCGTGGAGGTCGGGGACAGTACCTGTGGAGTGGCAGCCTGGGGTGGTGGTTCCGATATTCAAAAAGGGGGACCAGAGGGTGTGCTCCAATTATCAGGGAATCACATTGTTCAGCCCCCCTAGTAAAGTCTACTCTAGGGTGCTCAAAAGGAGGCTCCGACCGATTGTTGGACCTCGGATCCAGGAGGAACAACGCAGAACAGACCAACTCTACCCTTGGCATGGGAGTTTGACCAGCCAGTCTACATGTGTTTTGTGGACTTGGAGAAGGCTTATGACGGTGTATCCCTGGGCACTCTGTGGGGGTTTACTGTGTGAGTATGGGGTACCGGGGCAGTTGCTACAAGCCATCCGGTCCTTGTATTACCAAAGTGAGAGCTGTGTCCACATTCTTGGTACAAAGTCAAACACATTTTCGGTGGATATCGGACTCCGCCAAGGTTGTCCCTTGTCTCTGATTCTGTTTGTGATATTCATGGACAGGATCTCAAGGCGCAACCAAGGTGAGGAGTGTGTCCGTTTTGGGAACCTCAGAATTGCATCTCTTCTCTTCATAGATGATGTGGTTTTGTTGGCTTCATCAGAACGCGACCTCTAGCGCGCACTGGGGTGGTTTGCAGCTGATTGTGAAATGGCTGGGATGAGACTCAGCACCTCCAAGTCTGCGGCCATGGTTCTCTACCGGAAAATGGTGGATTGCTCCCTCCGGGTTGGGGATGAGTTGTTGCCTCAAGTGAAGGAGTTCAAGTATCTCGGGGTCTTGTTCACAAGTGAGGGTAGGATGGAACGGGAGATTGACAGGCGGATTGGTGCAGCATCAGCAGTAATGCGGACGTTGTATCGGACCGTTGTGGTGAAGAGGGAGCTGAGCCGGGAGGCAAAGCTCTCAATTTACAAGTAAATCTTCGTTCCAACCCTCACCTATGGTCATGAGCTTTGGGTAGTGACCAAAAGGGTGAGATGGTGCATACAAGCGGCTGAAATGAGTTTCCTCTGTAGGGTGTCTGAGCTCAGCCTTAGAGATAGGGTGAGGAGCTCGGACATCCAGAGGGAGCTTGGAGTAGAGCTGCTGCTCCTTCGCATCGAAAGGAGCCAGTTAAGATGGTTCAGGCATCTGATTAGGATGCCTCCTGGGCGCCTTCCTTTGGAGGTTTACCGGGCATGGCCAACTGGGATGAGACCCCAGGGTAGACCCAGAACTCGCCAGAGGGACTACATGTCCAATCTGGCCTGGGAATGCCTTGGGATCCCCCAGGAGGAGCTGGAGGGCATTGCTGGGGAGAGCGACGTCTGGAGTGCCCTACTAAGCTTGCTGCCACCGCGACCCGACCCCGGAAAAGCGGCTGAAGATGAATGAATGAATAATCAAATCTAATATCAACGTGGAAATCAATTCATGTAACTTCATTAATTAACTCGCTTCAACTCTGTGTCAACCAGATATAGCTCACTATCATCAACACAGTCATGATGTGCACTTTCCTCATAAACTACTACATTAAAGCAGCTGACCAAGTAATTGTGTGTGTCTGTGTTATGTGTTTGGGTGTATACCTCCAGTTCTCTGACTTGGGCTCTCAGCATCATGTTGTGTGTCTGCAGACTCAGTAGCGCCTCCTGTTGGGGCCTCTCCTCCATGGCAGAGCGCAGCCGGACTGTACGTCCACGAGCCAGACGACTCTCACACTCGGCTGTCTGGACACTGCACTTCAGACGCTCCACCTGACACACACACACACAGACACACACACACAGGGGAGAGGTCAGTTGCTGTCATGTCAGAGTGATGTTTTAACAACACGTCCCCAATCCCAGATGTTTATTTCGCGGCAGCCATGACAAGAATCCTCATGACTCCTTTCTTCCTTCCTTCCAGAGAGGAAACACCACACTTATATCACCTTTATGTCTTGTAAAAAGTTTAATGGGCAATAATTCCAATTAACCCAGCCAGTGAGGATGCAAAAGCCAGTACATTCTTAGTGTCAGTCCCAAGCCTGGATAGGAAGGGCATCCGGTGTTAAACTTTTGCCAAATCAATATGCAGATCATAAATCAGATTTCCATACTGGATCAATCAAGGCTCGGGTTACCAAAGACCGCCACCGGTACTGTTAACCAGCAGGGTGCCAGTGGAAACTATGCTACTGTTGGGCAAAGGAGAAGGAGAGGGGGAAGACATGTCCAGAGGCAGCTAGAGAGGAGGAAAGCTAGGAGTGTGGAGGTGAGAGTCGGAACTTTGAATGTTGGCACTATGACTGGTAAAGGGAGAGAGCTGGCTGATATGATGGAAAGAAGAAAGGTAGGCATACTGTGTGTGCAAGAGACCAGGTGGAAGGGGAGTAAGGCCAGGAGTATCGGAGGTGGGTTCACACTCTTCTACCACGGTGTGAATGGGAGGAGAAATGGGGTAGGAGCAATTCTGAAGGAAGAATATGTCAAGTGTGTGGTGGAGGGGAAGAGAGTGTCAGACAGAGTGATGAGTATGAAGCTGGAAATTGAAGGTGTATTGCTGAATGTTATCAGCGCATATGCCCCGCAAGTTGGGTGTGAGATGGAAGAGAAAGAAGAATTCTGGAGTGAGTTGGATGACATGGTGGAGAGGGTACCCAAGAAGGAGAGTGGTGATTTGAGCGGACTTCAATGGACATGTTGGTGAAGGAAACAGAGGTGATGAGAAGGAGATGGGTAGGTATGGTGTCAAGGAGAGAAATGTGGAAGGACAGATGGTGGTGGATTTTGCGAAAAGGAGGAAATTGCTGTGGTGAATACATATTTCAAGAAGAGGGAGGAACACAGGGTGACGTACAAGAGTGGAGGAAAGTGCACACAGGTGGACTATATCTTATGTAGAAGGCGTGATCTAAAAGGGATTGGAGACTGCAAGGTGGTGACAGGGGAGAACCCAGATAGGCAACACCGGATGGTGGTCTGTAGGATGACTTTGGAGACCAAGAAGAGGAAGAGCGTGAAGGCAGAGCCAAGGATCAAGAAGAAAGAAGAAAGCCACTTATTTTGTCATTGAACAGTTAAAATGAGATTTGTTCTCTGCATTTAACCATGCTATTGTGTAGCAGCAGGGGGCAGCCGCAGCACCCAGGGACCAATTCCAGTTCTTCTTTCCACTGTTTTGGTCAGGGCACAGACAGGAGTATTAAAGCTAACGTGCATGTCTTTTCAATATTGGGTGGAAACCGGAGCACCTGGAGGAAACCTGTGGTGTATTGATAAATGTTCTATCATTCACTGTGGATACGGAACTACTTATTGTTTACATATTGTTGACCGGATGTAAGCCCGCCCAGAAAGGAGATACATATTAGGTGCAAAAGCGCCAAAACTCAGAACTGCGCTCTCCAATGCCTTGACAGTCAGGTGGCCATGTACAGCCGAGAGATATGAATAAAAGCTCCTTTACATAAAGTCCTCTCCGGGTACTTTGTCCATAAGAACACAACACTGGCGACGAGGGGGATTCGTTTTTTTTCCACGAAAACGTTTTCTTCTGAGACGGAGGAAAAGGTGTGAGAGAAGAGAGAGCTAACCGGAGCAAGGCGCTAGCTAGCTAGCAAGCAAAGGAGCAACTAGCAACGTCAGTCACGACATGGCTGTGTTTAGCAGGGAGTCGGGCTTGTGCTTCATCGAGGCTAACGGAAGCTTCAGCACGGACGAGGATCGTTCTGCACAGTTTATCGAAGCCAACGGGATTGAGGAGGGGAAGCAACGGGCTGTGTTCCTATCCGTGGTGGGTGCAAAGATTTTCGCTTTGCTGACTGACTTGGTAGCGTCAAAGAAGCCATCGGAAACGCCACTAGCTGATATTTTTAAAGCATTGAGGGACTTTTCTGTGCCAAAGAAGAATGTCCTGAGCGAACGTTATAGCTTCCGTGCCCGCAAGCAACAAAGTGGTGAGTCTCTAGCCGAGTATGTTGCCGCGCTAAAAGGGTTAGCAGCCTCTTGCGCATTTGGCGCGACGCTACAAGAACAACTGAGAGGTCAGCTAGTATATGGTATCAGTAGTAAAGAGCTGAGAACTAAGCTGTTGAGTGCTGCGTATGGACAAGAGCTAAACTGGGCTAAAGTGATGGACACGGTGAACAATTTTGAGTGCACATCCACGAGTCTTAGAGCGTTCCAGCAAGCTCCGCTGAGAACAGACATTGTGAGAGCCAGCAGCTACAAAGGGAGCGCCGGTGCGCGCGGAAACGCGGCACACGACAGGAAAAAGGGCGCCAGGGACACGGCGTGCTACCGGTGCCTCGGAGAGGGACATCAAGCAGAGACATGCAGGTACAAAGAGTTCCAGTGCAGAGCCTGCAACCGGAAGGGCAATCTGGAGAGGGCGTGCAGGTCCACTGCATCATCGGAGTCGGAGACGGCCAACCACGGCGGCAGCTCCAGACGGGGACCTAGGACGAGCAGGAGGGCCAATCCTGCAGAGAGGCAGACTCGCTACATCACCAGGGAGGAGTCTCCCCACGAGCAGCAAAGTGCATCGGAGGAAGAGACTGATGATGAGGACTACAGGGCCCCCAACAAAACCCACAAGCTGACCATCATCGAGGTAACAGGGACTGAAAAAGACTTGGGGTTGTTTTCCGTTACCGGTAGGCCTAAAAATTATAATGAATATGTCAGACCATTTATGGTCATGGTGAGATGTAATGGTGTAAAGATCAAAATGGAGGTAGATACAGGCGCAGCCATGAGTATCATAAATGAGAAACTGTACAGACAGAGGTTTAGCAAGTGTCAACTAATGCCATGTGATGTAAGTTTAAAAACGTATTCTTCAGAGCCGATTCCATTGTTGGGTAAATTCCAAGTGAAAGTACAGTGTGGGGAGCAAACAGAACAGCTATCTGTGTTGGTGTGTAAGGGACATGGGCCAACACTGATGGGTAGAAACTGGATCCAGTTCTTAAAGTTAGACTGGTCTAGAGTGAACCATGTACCGGTGGTAGTAGATCCACTTACTGAGATGTATCAAAAATACTTCCAGGTGTTTGAGAGAGACAGGGGGGTCATTTCAGGAGTAAAAGCAAGGTTACAGGTGGTTAGCGACGCCACGCCCAAATTTTGCAAAGCAAGATCAGTGCCTTATGCACTGACTACAGCGGTAGAACAGCAGCTAGACAGACTGCAAGAAAAAGGAGTATGGACCCCGGTAGAATATAGTGAATGGGCTACTCCCATAGTATGTATCCCCAAAACAAATGGAGAAGTCAGAATATGCGGGGATTATAAAGTGACAATAAACCCATGGCTAGAGGTAGACAAATATCCTCTGCCAAAGACACAAGACCTGTTTGCTAAACTAGCAGGTGGCAGCTATTTCACCAAGTTAGACCTCACACAAGCATATCAGCAAGTAGAGCTGGATGATGAATCCAAGCAGTACCTAACTATAAACACGCCTAAGGGGCTGTATCGTCTAAACAGGTTGCCATATGGAGTAGCAAGCTCCCCAGCAATATTCCAACGCATCATGGATCAGGTATTACAGGGGCTGCCAAGGGTGGTGTGCACAGGGACAACAAAAGCCGAACACTGGGAAAATGTAGAACGAGTGCTGGAGTGGTTACAAGACAGAGGTGTAAGGGTGAACAAAGACAAGTGTGCCTTCTGCCAGCCAAGTGTTACATATTTAGGGCACAAAATAGACAAGGAAGGGTTACACCCCATAGAAGAGAAGGTAACAGCCATAGCAAATGCTCCCACCCCAAAGAATGTCACAGAACTGAGAGCATTCTTAGCCCTACTGACATATTATGGGAAGTTTATGGACAACTTATCCACTATCATAAAGCCTATGACTGAGTTGTTACAGAAAGACAAGCCATGGGTATGGTCTACTAAGTGCCAGGAAGCCTTTGAGAAGGCCAAGAGCCAGTTAACATCAGACACAGTGCTGACTTTGACCCCCAGCTACCACTATTACTAGCGTGTGATGCAAGTGCCTATGGGTTAGGAGCAGTGATAGCACATAGAATGGCAGATGGTAGTGAACGCCCAATCGCATATGCCTCACGCACTTTAGCAAGACTGAGATCAACTACTCTCAAATTGAGAAAGAAGCACTAGGCATTATTTCTGGGATACAAAAATTTAGGGACTACTTATATGGAAGGAAATTCATATTAGTGACGGATCATAAGCCTTAGTAAAGATTCTAGGGCCAACAACAGGGGTGCCAGCGTTAGCCGCTGCCCGCCTGCAGAGATGGGCATTACTCCTCTCTGCCTATCAGTATGACATAGTCTACAAACGCTCCTTACAGCATGCAAATGCAGATGGTCTGTCCAGGCTCCCAGTACAGGGAGAAGCACCAACGAGTAACCCAGAGTACAGAGTGTCTTGGTTAGAAGCAATGCCAGTCTCAGCCAAAGATATTAAAATCCAAACAGATAAAGACAGGGTGCTCACAAAAGTTAGGCATTTTATACAGACAGGATGGCCTAAACATGTAGCAGATGAAGAATTAAAGCCATACTGGAACAGATGTGACAAGCTCACAGTGGAAGCCGACTGTGTGTTATGGGGTTTACGGGTAATCATACCCAAGACACTGAGACCTACACTCTTGAAAGAGTTGCATGCAGAGCATTTGGGCATTGTGAAGACAAAAGCAGTAGCCAGAAGCCATTTTTGGTGGCCACGCTTAGATCAGGAAATACAAAATATGGTAAACAATTGTACTTTATGCCAAGCAAACAGACACCTGCCCACCAAAGCGCCCGTACACCTATGGAAATGGCCAGAGCAGCCATGGGAATGAATCCACATCGATTTTGCAGAAAAAGGGAAACAGCAGTTTCTTTTGGTCAGTGATGCATACTCGCGCTGGCCAGAGGTCAAGCTTATGACCAGGACTACAGCTACAGCCCTAGTAGATGCAATGAGGGGCCTCTTTGCAGCGTGGGGGCTCCCCCAAGTGGTCGTTTCAGATAATGGCCTACAGCTAGTGGCAAGGGAGTTTGAAACCTTCTTAGAACAAAATGGTGTCAAACACATCAAGTCCGCTCCTTACAATCCAGCTTTCAATGGACAGGCAGAAAGGTTGGTCCAGACTTTTAAACAGTCTTTAGAGAAGCAGAAGGAATATGGGTATCCAGTGCAACAGTGCATTGATAGTTTTTTGTTTAGTTATAGGAACACTCCATCAACAACCACAGGGAAAACCCCAGCTGAGCTCTTTCTAAAAAGACAGGTTCGAACCAGGTTGTCGCTGATAAAGCCAAAATTCTCAGCACAGATGCAAGAGAAACACACAAAGGTTACAGGCAGTCCTAGAACCCTCCAGCCCAGTCAGAAGGTGAAGGTTAGGGATTTTCGGGGAGGGGATGGGAAGAAATGGAAACCAGGGGTGATTGAGCGAGCTCTAGGGCCAGTGACTTACTTAGTCAAGGAAGAGGGGCAAACCCTCAAGAAACACATTGACCAGTTGATCACAGATAAGACCACAGACAACACAGGAGACCCAGAATTTGACATTGCAGAACATGTGTTTGTCAGGGCTCCAGAAACAGAGGTGGTACCCAGTGGTGAACTGGAAAGAGATGAGGCATCTGCCGCTACAGAAGCACCATGCACCAGACCACAGCGAAACAGGCGAGCACCTGATAGGTTAACTTTATAATCTGCTTAGGAGAAACATCGATTGTAAACAACTGTTCATTGAGTGTTGACTGTAATAGGAAAAAGAATGTCACTGCTGTGGGTGGAAAACAGGTTTTATTTTTTTTGTGGTTGTTCAGATGAAAATATGAGAGGTTTAAAGTTTCTGGGGAGGAATGTGGTGTATTGATAAATGTTCTATCATTCACTGTGGATACGGAACTACTTATTGTTTACATGTTGTTGACCGGATGTAACCCCGCCCAGAAAGGATATAAATATTAGGTGCAAAAGCGCCAAAACTCAGAACTGCGCTCTCCAATGCCTTGACAGTCAGGTGGACATGTACAGCTGAGAGATATGAATAAAAGCTCCTTTACATAAAGTAATCTCCGGGTACTTTGTCCATAAGAACGCGACAAAACCCATGCATACATGGGGAGAACATGCAAAGTCCATACACAGAAAGGACCTCGGTTTCGAACCTAGGATCTTCTTGCTGTAAGGAACAGTGCTAACCACTGGACCACCGTGCCACCCATGACAAATAGTGGAATTGGAGGGAGGAAGACTGTTGTGTGGAGTTCAGGCAGGAGTTAAGACAGGCACTGGGTGGTAGTGAAGAGTTGCCGGATGGCTGGACAACCACTGCAGAAATAGTGAGGGAGACAGCTAGGAAGGTACTTGGTGTGTCATCAGGACAGAGGAAGGAATTGGTGGTGGAATGAGGAAGTACAACAAAGTATGCAGAAGAAGAGGTTGGCAAAGAAGAAGTGGGATAGCCAGAGAGATGAAGAAAGTAGACAGGAGTACAAGGAGACGAAGAGAGAGATGGCAACGGCAAAGGTGTATCGTGAGTTGTACGAGAGTTTGGACACTAAGGAAGTAGAAAAGGACTTGTACCAATTGGCTAGACAGAAGGACCGAGCTGGGCAAGAGGTGCAGCAGGTTAGGGTGATGAAGGATAGAGATGGAAATGTGCTGATAAGCGAGGAGAGTGTGCTGAGAAGGTGGAAGAAGTACTTTGAGGGCCTGATGAATGAAGAAAATGAGAGAGAGAGAAGGTTGGATGATGTAGGGATAGTGAATCAGGAAGTGCAGTGGATTAGCAAGGAGGAAGTGAGGGCAGCTATGAAGAGGATGAAGAGTGGAAAGGCAGTTGGTCCTGATGACATACCTGTGGAGGCATGGAGGTGTTTAGGAGAGATGGCAGTGGGGTTTTTAACTAGATTGTTTAACACAATCTTAGAAAGTGAGAGGATGCTTGAGGAGTGGAGAAGAAGCATATTGGTACCGATTTTCAAGAACAAGGGTGATGTGCAGAACTGTAGCAACTACAGAGGTATAAAGTTGATCAGCCACAGCATGAAGATATGGGAAAGAGTAATAGAAGCTGGGTTAAGAGGAGAGGTGATGATCAGCAGCAGCAGTACGGTTTCATGCCAGGAAAGAGCACCACAGATGTGATGTTTGCTTTGAGAATGTTGATGGAGAAGTATAGAGAAGACCAGAAAGAGTTGCATTGTGCCTTTGTAGATTTAGAGAAAGCTTATGACAGGGTGCCGAGAGAGGAGGTGTGGTATTGTATGAGGAAGTCAGGAGTTGCAGAGAAGTATGTAGGAGTGGTGCAGGATATGTATGAGGGCAGTGTGACAATGGTGAGGTGTGCTGTTAGAATGACAGATGGGTTTAAGGTGGAGGTGGGATTACATCAAGGATCGGCTCTGAGCCCTTTCTTGTTTGCAGTGGTGATGGACAGGTTGATGGAGGAGATCAGGCAGGAGTCTCCGTAGACTATGATATTCGCGGATGACATTGTGATCTGTAGTGAGAGAAGGGAGCAGGTTGAGGAGAGCGTGGAGAGGTGGAGGTATGCACTGGAGAGAAGAGGAATGAAAGTCAGAAGGAGCAAGACGGAATACCTATGTGTGAATGAGAGGGAGGACAGTGGAATGGTCAGGATGCAAGGAGTGGAGGTAACGAAGACATATGAGTTTAAATACTCGGGGTCAACTGTCCAAAGTAACGGGGAGTGCAGGAGACAGGTGGAGAAGAGAGTGCAGGCAGGGTGGAGTGGGTGGAGAAGAGAGTTAGGAGTGATGTGTGACAGAAGGGTACCAGCAAGAGTTAAACGGAAGGTTTACAAGATGGTGGTGAGACCAGCTATGTTATATGGTTTGGAGACAGTGGCACTGATGAAAAGACAGGAGGTGGAGCTGGAGGTGGCAGAGATGAAGATGATAAGATTTTCACTGGGAGTGATGAAGAAGGACAGGATTGGGAACAAGTATATTAGAGGGACAGCTCAGGTTGGACGGTTTGGAGACAAAGCAAGAGCGGCAAGATTGAGATGTTTTGGACATGTGTGGAGGAGAGATGCTGGGTATGTTGGGAGAAGGATGCTGAATATGGAGCTGCCAGGGAAGAGGAGAAGAGGAAGGCCAAAGAGGAGCTTTATGGATGTGGTGAGGGAGGACATGCAGGTGGCTGGTGTGACAGAGGGAGATGCAGAAGACAGGATGAAATGGAAACGGATGATCTGCTGTGGCGACCCCTAACCGGAGCAGTTGAAAATAGTTGTAGTAATGGTAGTAGTAGTAGTAGTAGTTTTGATAGTAGTGGTAGTAATGGGCATTAATCTCAACTGTAAGTGTGTTTTGTGTTGCAGATTTTTTTGTGAATTTGGAGATTTTCATTTGGGACTTTAACATTGACATCACTTGACCTCAAGTTTTTTGTTTAATCAGCACAAGTGAGACAAGGAAACGTAGAAACGAAAAATGACAACATGAACCTGATAAGACAGACATAGAAACAGACACTGACATGTGCTCGACAAAACATAATTAAATCGATTGCATCAGTATCAGTCTAGGACAGAAGTTATAGAGATAAAGGAGAAGAAAAGAAAAGAAAATCTGGGGAAGAAAGGGGTCAGAAGAAGGATGCAAACCAGACAGTGTTGCAGGGAGTGGGTGAGGCAGATGCTTGCGGTGTGTATGTGTCCTAGATCCACCAATTGTCATAGTGCCACTAAGCAGCAGACAGGCTCTGCCGCCACCCCCGGGCCCCACAGGCGTGCAGACATTCCACGACAAAGAAAACAGTCGGAGCCCAAAACATTGCTAACCCAGAGGAACACCAAGCCCACTGGCGGGCCAGGAGCCCACAGAGCAACAGCCCTCCGTGCCCCCGAGGAGCGCAAACCAGTCCCCAAAACCACAAGCCAGGCCAGCAGCCCCAAAGTGCACCCCCGCCACCAAACGCCAGGCACAGGCACAGGGCGCACCCGCAGATGTGGGACATGAGCCGCGGGTTGGCCCCATGACCAGTAGACCAGTGCACCATTGGGATCCCCCATCAAGTGGGCAGGCGGGGGGGGCACCTTGCCCCTCCACGCTCGACATAGGGATGAGATCCATCACACTGCCGCCAGATAGATGGCTGATTTGGCTGCATGTACCAAGCCCACACCCACATAGCCGAGTGCACCTGACTCAGGCCACCTGAAAACACCCCGATCGCCCCGGGGCCGACAGGGCCCTGCCAGTGCCCATGGATAGCAAGACATGCAGTCCCCCCCCACTGGCCCCCGCACCCATCACAGAAAAGCCACGCAGCGGGAGCACGTGACATGACTTCAAGTTAATGACAGCAGGACGTGACCAAAGCTCCTATCCAAGTGTCCACATGAGTTTACTGTGATGCAACGTTTCCCAAACAGAAGAGTTTTGTTTGTGGACCTCTATCTGCAGGTCTCTGTTGGCCAGCAGAAGGTTGTTCTTCTCCTGGTTCACAGCTGTCATGTCCGCCATCAGACTGTAGTTATGTTCCCTCAGACGCATCACCTCCTCGTTTAGCCTCTCTCGCTCCTCACGAGCCTTCTGCACACGCTCAGTAAGCCGGCTCAACTCCCGGTCCCTCAGCTGCTGCTGCCGAGACCAGTCCTCCTAAAGTAGCAGAACAGAAGAAAACACAAAAAGATATTACAGGAGTTTACTGAAGTCGTAGTTTGGCTGAAATCACTGCTGTATTCGTCATACAACCTGACATTTATAACTGTTTCCTGAGCCATTTGTTCATGATGAAACACGTTGTTTCCTCTGCTCATTAACATGACCTTCACACTGTCTGGTAGAAACAGATATCTTCATGCTGATGGCAGGGCTGTGTTACTGTCTGGTAGAAACAGAGTTTCTCATGTTGACGGCAGGGCTGTGTTACTGTCTGGTAAAACAGAGTTCCTCATGCTGACGACAGGGCTGTGTTGCTGTCTGGTAGAAACAGAGTTCCTCATGCTGACCACAGGGCTGTGTTACTCTCTGGTAGAAACAGAGTTCCTCATGCTGATGGCAGGGCTGTGTTACTCTGGTAGAAACAGAGTTCCTCATGCTGACGGCAGGACTGTGTTACTGTCTGGTAGAAACAGAGTTCCTCATGCTGATGGCAGGGCTGTGTTACTCTGGTAGAAACAGAGTTCCTCATGCTGACCACAGGGCTGTGTTGCTGTCTGGTAGAAACAGAGTTCCTCATGCTGATGGCAGGGCTGTGTTACTGTCTGGTAGAAACAGAGTTCCTCATGCTGACGGCAGGGCTGTGTTACTGTCTGGTAGAAACAGAGTTCCTCATGCTGACGACAGGGCTGTGTTACTCTGGTAGAAACAGAGTTCCTCATGCTGACGGCAGGGCTGTGTTACTGTCTGGTAGAAACAGAGTTCCTCATGCTGATGGCAGGGCTGTGTTACTGTCTGGTAGAAACAGAGTTCCTCATGCTGACGGCAGGGCTGTGTTACTGTCTGGTAGAAACAGAGTTCCTCATGCTGACGACAGGGCTGTGTTACTCTGGTAGAAACAGAGTTCCTCATGCTGACGGCAGGGCTGTGTTACTGTCTGGTAGAAACAGAGTTCCTCATGCTGATGGCAGGGCTGTGTTACTGTCTGGTAGTAACAGAGTTCCTCATGCTGATGGCAGGGCTGTGTTACTGTCTGGTAGAAACAGAGTTCCTCATGCTGACGGCAGGGCTGTGTTACTCTGGTAGAAACAGAGTTCCTCATGCTGACGGCAGGGCTGTGTTACTCTGGTAGAAACAGAGTTCCTCATGCTGATGGCAGGGCTGTGTTACTGTCTGGTAGAAAAAGAGTTCCTCATGCTGATGGCAGGGCTGTGTTACTGTCTGGTAGAAACAGAGTTCCTCATGCTGATGGCAGGGCTGTTAGTCTCTGGTAGAAACAGAGTTCCTCATGCTGACGGCAGGGCTGTGTTACTGTCTGGTAGAAACAGAGTTCCTCATGCTGACGGCAGGGCTGTGTTACTCTGGTAGAAAAAGAGTTCCTCATGCTGACGAATGGGCTGTGTTGCTGTCTGGTAGAAACAGAGTTCCTCATGCTGACGGCAGGGCTGTGTTACTGTCTGGTAGAAACAGAGTTCCTCATGCTGACGGCAGGGCTGTGTTACTCTCTGGTAGAAACAGAGTTCCTCATGCTGATGGCAGGGCTGTGTTACTCTGGTAGAAACAGAGTTCCTCATGCTGATGGCAGGGCTGTGTTACTGTCTGGTAGAAACAGAGTTCCTCATGCTGATGGCAGGGCTGTTACTCTCTGGTAGAAACAGAGTTCCTCATGCTGACGGCAGGGCTGTGTTACTGTCTGGTAGAAACAGAGTTCCTCATGCTGACGACAGGGCTGTGTTACTCTGGTAGAAACAGAGTTCCTCATGCTGATGGCAGGGCTGTGTTACTGTCTGGTAGAAACAGAGTTCCTCATGCTGACGGCAGGGCTGTGCTACTCTGGTAGAAACAGAGTTCCTCATGCTGATGGCAGGGCTGTGTTACTCTCTGGTAGAAACAGAGTTCCTCATGCTGATGGCAGGGCTGTGTTACTCTGGCAGAGACAGAGTTCTTCATGCTGATGGCAGGGCTGTGTTACTGTCTGGTAGAAACAGAGTTCCTCATGCTGACAACAGGGCTGTGTTACTGTCTGGTAGAAACAGAGCTCCTCATGCTGATGGCAGGGCTGTGTTACTGTCTGGTAGAAACAGAGCTCCTCATGCTGATGGCAGGGCTGTTACTCTCTGGTAGAAACAGAGTTCCTCATGCTGATGGCAGGGCTGTGTTACTATCTGGTAGAAACAGAGTTCCTCATGCTGATGGCAGGGCTGTGTTATTGTCTGGTAGAAACAGAGTTCCTCATGCTGATGGCAGGGCTGTTACTCTCTGGTAGAAACAGAGTTCCTCATGCTGACGGCAGGGCTGTGTTACTGTCTGGTAGAAACAGAGTTCCTCATGCTGATGGCAGGGCTGTGTTACTGTCTGGTAGAAACAGAGTTCCTCATGCTGATGGCAGGGCTGTGTTACTCTGGTAGAAACAGAGTTCCTCATGCTGATGGCAGGGCTGTTACTCTCTGGTAGAAACAGAGTTCCTCATGCTGACGGCAGGGCTGTGTTACTCTGGTAGAAACAGTGTTCCTCATGCTGACGGCAGGGCTGTGTTACTCTCTGGTAGAAACAGAGTTCCTCATGCTGACGGCAGGGCTGTGTTACTCTGGTAGAAACAGAGTTCCTCATGCTGAGGTCAGGGCTGTTTTACTGTCTGGTAGAAACAGAGTTCCTCATGCTGACGGCAGGGCTGTGTTACTCTTGTAGAAACAGAGTTCCTCATGCTGACGGCAGGGCTGTGTTACTCTCTGGTAGAAACAGAGTTCCTCATGCTGACGGCAGGGCTGTGTTACTGTCTGGTAGAAACAGAGTTCCTCATGCTGACGGCAGGGCTGTGTTACTGTCTGGTAGAAACAGAGTTCCTCATGCTGACGGCAGGGCTGTGTTACTCTGGTAGAAACAGAGTTCCTCATGCTGACGGCAGGGCCGTGTTACTGTTTGGTAGAAACAGAGTTCCTCATGCTGACGGCAGGGCTGTGTTACCCTCTGGTAGTAACAGAGTTCCTCATGCTGACGGCAGGGCTGTGTTACTGTCTGGTAGAAACAGAGTTCCTCATGCTGACGGCAGGGCTGTGTTACTCTGGTAGAAACAGAGTCCCTCATGCTGACGGCAGGGCTGTGTTACTGTCTGGTAGAAACAGAGTTCCTCATGCTGACGGCAGGGCTGTGTTACTGTCTGGTAGAAACAGAGTTCCTCATGCTGACGGCAGGGCTGTGTTACTCTGGTAGAAACAGAGTTCCTCATGCTGACGGCAGGGCTGTGTTACTGTCTGGTAGAAACAGAGTTCCTCATGCTGATGGCAGGGCTGTTACTCTCTGGTAGAAACAGAGTTCCTCATGCTGACGGCAGGGCTGTGTTACTGTCTGGTAAAAACAGAGTTCCTCATGCTGACGACAGGGCTGTGTTACTGTCTGGTAGAAACAGAATTCCTCATGCTGACGACAGGGCTGTGTTACTCTCTGGTAGAAACAGAGTTCCTCATGCTGACGGCAGGGCTGTGTTACTCTGGTAGAAACAGAGTTCCTCATGCTGATGGCAGGGCTGTGTTACTGTCTGCTGGAAACAGAGTTCCTCATGCTGACGGCAGGGCTGTGTTACTCTGGTAGAAACAGAGTTCCTCATGCTGACGGCAGGGCTGTGTTACTCTCTGGTAGAAACAGAGTTCCTCATGCTGATGGCAGGGCTGTGTTACTCTGGTAGAAACAGAGTTCCTCATGCTGACGGCAGGGCCGTGTTACTGTCTGGTAGAAACAGAGTTCCTCATGCTGATGGCAGGGCTGTGTTACTGTCTGGTAGAAACAGAGTTCCTCATGCTGACGGCAGGGCTGTGTTACTCTGGTAGAAACAGAGTTCCTCATGCTGACGGCAGGACTGTGTTACTGTCTGGTAGAAACAGAGTTCGTCATGATGACGGCAGGGCTGTGTTACTGTCTGGTAGAAACAGAGTTCCCCATGCTGACGGCAGGGCTGTGTTACTGTCTGGTAGAAACAGAGTTCCTCATGCTGACGGCAGGGCTGAGTTACTGTCTGGTAGAAACAGAGTTCCTCATGCTGACGACAGGGCTGTGTTACTCTGGTAGAAACAGAGTTCCTCATGCTGACGGCAGGGCTGTGTTACTGTCTGGTAGAAACAGAGTTCCTCATGCTGACGGCAGGGCTGTGTTACTGTCTGGTAGAAACAGAGTTCCTCATGCTGACGGCAGGGCTGTGTTACTGTCTGGTAGAAACAGAGTTCCTCATGCTGACGGCAGGGCTGTGTTACTGTCTGGTAGAAACAGAGTTCCTCATGCTGATGGCAGGGCTGTTACTCTCTGGTAGAAACAGAGTTCCTCATGCTGACGGCAGGGCTGTGTTACTGTCTGGTAAAAACAGAGTTCCTCATGCTGACGACAGGGCTGTGTTACTGTCTGGTAGAAACAGAATTCCTCATGCTGACGACAGGGCTGTGTTACTCTGGTAGAAACAGAGTTCCTCATGCTGACGGCAGGGCTGTGTTACTCTGGTAGAAACAGAGTTCCTCATGCTGATGGCAGGGCTGTGTTACTGTCTGGTAGAAACAGAGTTCCTCATGCTGACGGCAGGGCTGTGTTACTCTGGTAGAAACAGAGTTCCTCATGCTGACGGCAGGGCTGTGTTACTCTCTGGTAGAAACAGAGTTCCTCATGCTGATGGCAGGGCTGTGTTACTCTGGTAGAAACAGAGTTCCTCATGCTGACGGCAGGGCCGTGTTACTGTCTGGTAGAAACAGAGTTCCTCATGCTGATGGCAGGGCTGTGTTACTGTCTGGTAGAAACAGAGTTCCTCATGCTGACGGCAGGGCTTTGTTACTGTCTGGTAGAAACAGAGTTCGTCATGCTGACGGCAGGGCTGTGTTACTCTGGTAGAAACAGAGTTCCTCATGCTGACGGCAGGACTGTGTTACTGTCTGGTAGAAACAGAGTTCGTCATGCTGACGGCTGGGCTGTGTTACTGTCTGGTAGAAACAGAGTTCCTCATGCTGACGGCAGGGCTGTGTTACTGTCTGGTAGAAACAGAGTTCCTCATGCTGACGGCAGGGCTGTGTTACTGTCTGGTAGAAACAGAGTTCCTCATGCTGACGACAGGGCTGTGTTACTCTGGTAGAAACAGAGTTCCTCATGCTGACGGCAGGGCTGTGTTACTGTCTGGTAGAAACAGAGTTCCTCATGCTGACGGCAGGGCTGTGTTACTGTCTGGTAGAAACAGAGTTCCTCATGCTGACGGCAGGGCTGTGTTACTGTCTGGTAGAAACAGAGTTCCTCATGCTGACGGCAGGGCTGTGTTACTGTCTGGTAGAAACAGAGTTCCTCATGCTGGTGGCAGGGCTGTGTTACTGTCTGGTAGAAACAGAGTTCCTCATGCTGACGGCAGGGATGTGTTACTCTCTGGTAGAAACAGAGTTCCTCATGCTGACGGCAGGGCTGTGTTACTCTGGTAGAAACAGAGTTCCTCATGCTGACGACAGGGCTGTGTTACTCTGGTAGAAACAGAGTTCCTCATGCTGACGGCAGGGCTGTGTTACTGTCTGGTAGAAACAGAGTTCCTCATGCTGATGGCAGGGCTGTGTTACTGTCTGGTAGAAACAGAGTTCCTCATGCTGACGGCAGGGCTTTGTTACTGTCTGGTAGAAACAGAGTTCCTCATGCTGACGGCAGGGCTGTGTTACTCTGGTAGAAACAGAGTTCCTCATGCTGACGGCAGGACTGTGTTACTGTCTGGTAGAAACAGAGTTCGTCATGCTGACGGCAGGGCTGTGTTACTGTCTGGTAGAAACAGAGTTCCTCATGCTGACGGCAGGGCTGTGTTACTGTCTGGTAGAAACGGAGTTCCTCATGCTGACGGCAGGGCTGTGTTACTGTCTGGTAGAAACAGAGTTCCTCATGCTGATGGCAGGGCTGTGTTACTCTGGTAGAAACAGAGTTCCTCATGCTGACGGCAGGGCCGTGTTACTGTCTGGTAGAAACAGAGTTCCTCATGCTGATGGCAGGGCTGTGTTACTGTCTGGTAGAAACAGAGTTCCTCATGCTGACGGCAGGGCTTTGTTACTGTCTGGTAGAAACAGAGTTCGTCATGCTGACGGCAGGGCTGTGTTACTCTGGTAGAAACAGAGTTCCTCATGCTGACGGC
This sequence comes from Lampris incognitus, assembly GCF_029633865.1. NCBI lineage: Eukaryota > Metazoa > Chordata > Actinopteri > Lampriformes > Lampridae > Lampris > Lampris incognitus. The sequence goes on along the minus strand of NC_079211.1, from coordinate 82,611,608 downwards.
AGGACTGTGTTACTGTCTGGTAGAAACAGAGTTCGTCATGCTGACGGCTGGGCTGTGTTACTGTCTGGTAGAAACAGAGTTCCTCATGCTGACGGCAGGGCTGTGTTACTGTCTGGTAGAAACAGAGTTCCTCATGCTGACGGCAGGGCTGTGTTACTGTCTGGTAGAAACAGAGTTCCTCATGCTGACGACAGGGCTGTGTTACTCTGGTAGAAACAGAGTTCCTCATGCTGACGGCAGGGCTGTGTTACTGTCTGGTAGAAACAGAGTTCCTCATGCTGACGGCAGGGCTGTGTTACTGTCTGGTAGAAACAGAGTTCCTCATGCTGACGGCAGGGCTGTGTTACTGTCTGGTAGAAACAGAGTTCCTCATGCTGACGGCAGGGCTGTGTTACTGTCTGGTAGAAACAGAGTTCCTCATGCTGGTGGCAGGGCTGTGTTACTGTCTGGTAGAAACAGAGTTCCTCATGCTGACGGCAGGGATGTGTTACTCTCTGGTAGAAACAGAGTTCCTCATGCTGACGGCAGGGCTGTGTTACTCTGGTAGAAACAGATTTCCTCATGCTGACGACAGGGCTGTGTTACTCTGGTAGAAACAGAGTTCCTCATGCTGACGGCAGGGCTGTGTTACTGTCTGGTAGAAACAGAGTTCCTCATGCTGATGGCAGGGCTGTGTTACTGTCTGGTAGAAACAGAGTTCCTCATGCTGACGGCAGGGCTTTGTTACTGTCTGGTAGAAACAGAGTTCCTCATGCTGACGGCAGGGCTGTGTTACTCTGGTAGAAACAGAGTTCCTCATGCTGACGGCAGGACTGTGTTACTGTCTGGTAGAAACAGAGTTCGTCATGCTGACGGCAGGGCTGTGTTACTGTCTGGTAGAAACAGAGTTCCTCATGCTGACGGCAGGGCTGTGTTACTGTCTGGTAGAAACGGAGTTCCTCATGCTGACGGCAGGGCTGTGTTACTGTCTGGTAGAAACAGAGTTCCTCATGCTGGTGGCAGGGCTGTGTTACTGTCTGGTAGAAACAGAGTTCCTCATGCTGACGGCAGGGCTGTGTTACTGTCTGGTAGAAACAGAGTTCCTCATGCTGACGGCAGGACTGTGTTACTGTCTGGTAGAAACAGAGTTCCTCATGCTGACGACAGGGCTGTGTTACTCTGGTAGAAACAGAGTTCCTCATGCTGACGGCAGGGCTGTGTTACTGTCTGGTAGAAACAGAGTTCCTCATGCTGATGGCAGGGCTGTCTTACTCTGGTAGAAACAGAGTTCCTCATGCTGATGGCAGGGCTATGTTACTGTCTGGTAGAAACAGAGTTCCTCATGCTGATGGCAGGACTGTGTTACTCTTGTAGAAACAGAGTTCCTCAAGCTGACGGCAGGGCTGTGTTACTCTCTGGTAGAAACAGAGTTCCTCATGCTGATGGCAGGGCTGTGTTACTCTGGTAGAAACAGAGTTCCTCATGCTGACGGCAGGGCTGTGTTACTGTCTGGTAGAAACAGAGTTCCTCATGCTGATGGCAGGGCTGTGTTACTCTGGTAGAAACAGAGTTCCTCATGCTGACAGCATGGCTGTGTTACTGTCTGGTAGAAAGAGTTCCTCATGCTGATGGCAGGGCTGTGTTACTCTCTGGTAGAAACAGAGTTCCTCATGCTGATGGCAGGGCTGTGTTACTGTCTGGTAGAAACAGAGTTCCTCATGCTGACGGCAGGGCTGTGTTACTCTAGTAGAAAAAGAGTTCCTCATGCTGATGGCAGGGCTGTGTTACTGTCTGGTAGAAACAGAGTTCCTCATGCTGATGGCAGGGCTGTGTTACTCTGGTAGAGACAGAGTTACTCATGCTGATGGCAGGGCTGTGTTACTGTCTGGTAGAAACAGAGTTCCTCATGCTGGTGGCAGGGCTGTGTTACTGTCTGGTAGAAACAGAGTTCCTCATGCTGACGGCAGGGATGTGTTACTCTCTGGTAGAAACAGAGTTCCTCATGCTGACGGCAGGGCTGTGTTACTCTGGTAGAAACAGAGTTCCTCATGCTGACGACAGGGCTGTGTTACTCTGGTAGAAACAGAGTTCCTCATGCTGACGGCAGGGCTGTGTTACTGTCTGGTAGAAACAGAGTTCCTCATGCTGATGGCAGGGCTGTGTTACTCTGGTAGAAACAGAGTTCCTCATGCTGACGGCAGGGCTGTGTTACTGTCTGGTAGAAACAGAGTTCCTCATGCTGACGGCAGGGCTGTGTTACTGTCTGGTAGAAACAGAGTTCCTCATGCTGACGGCAGGGCTGTGTTACTGTCTGGTAGAAACAGAGTTCCTCATGCTGACGGCAGGGCTGTGTTACTGTCTGGTAGAAACAGAGTTCCTCATGCTGGTGGCAGGGCTGTGTTACTGTCTGGTAGAAACAGAGTTCCTCATGCTGACGGCAGGGATGTGTTACTCTCTGGTAGAAACAGAGTTCCTCATGCTGACGGCAGGGCTGTGTTACTCTGGTAGAAACAGAGTTCCTCATGCTGACGACAGGGCTGTGTTACTCTGGTAGAAACAGAGTTCCTCATGCTGACGGCAGGGCTGTGTTACTGTCTGGTAGAAACAGAGTTCCTCATGCTGATGGCAGGGCTGTGTTACTGTCTGGTAGAAACAGAGTTCCTCATGCTGACGGCAGGGCTTTGTTACTGTCTGGTAGAAACAGAGTTCCTCATGCTGACGGCAGGGCTGTGTTACTCTGGTAGAAACAGAGTTCCTCATGCTGACGGCAGGACTGTGTTACTGTCTGGTAGAAACAGAGTTCGTCATGCTGACGGCAGGGCTGTGTTACTGTCTGGTAGAAACAGAGTTCCTCATGCTGACGGCAGGGCTGTGTTACTGTCTGGTAGAAACGGAGTTCCTCATGCTGACGGCAGGGCTGTGTTACTGTCTGGTAGAAACAGAGTTCCTCATGCTGGTGGCAGGGCTGTGTTACTGTCTGGTAGAAACAGAGTTCCTCATGCTGACGGCAGGGCTGTGTTACTGTCTGGTAGAAACAGAGTTCCTCATGCTGACGGCAGGGCTGTGTTACTGTCTGGTAGAAACAGAGTTCCTCATGCTGACGACAGGGCTGTGTTACTCTGGTAGAAACAGAGTTCCTCATGCTGACGGCAGGGCTGTGTTACTGTCTGGTAGAAACAGAGTTCCTCATGCTGATGGCAGGGCTGTGTTACTCTGGTAGAAACAGAGTTCCTCATGCTGATGGCAGGGCTGTGTTACTGTCTGGTAGAAACAGAGTTCCTCATGCTGATGGCAGGACTGTGTTACTCTTGTAGAAACAGAGTTCCTCAAGCTGACGGCAGGGCTGTGTTACTCTCTGGTAGAAACAGAGTTCCTCATGCTGATGGCAGGGCTGTGTTACTCTGGTAGAAACAGAGTTCCTCATGCTGACGGCAGGGCTGTGTTACTGTCTGGTAGAAACAGAGTTCCTCATGCTGATGGCAGGGCTGTGTTACTCTGGTAGAAACAGAGTTCCTCATGCTGACAGCATGGCTGTGTTACTGTCTGGTAGAAAGAGTTCCTCATGCTGATGGCAGGGCTGTGTTACTCTCTGGTAGAAACAGAGTTCCTCATGCTGATGGCAGGGCTGTGTTACTGTCTGGTAGAAACAGAGTTCCTCATGCTGACGGCAGGGCTGTGTTACTCTAGTAGAAAAAGAGTTCCTCATGCTGATGGCAGGGCTGTGTTACTGTCTGGTAGAAACAGAGTTCCTCATGCTGATGGCAGGGCTGTGTTACTCTGGTAGAGACAGAGTTCCTCATGCTGATGGCAGGGCTGTGTTACTGTCTGGTAGAAACAGAGTTCCTCATGCTGGTGGCAGGGCTGTGTTACTGTCTGGTAGAAACAGAGTTCCTCATGCTGACGGCAGGGATGTGTTACTCTCTGGTAGAAACAGAGTTCCTCATGCTGACGGCAGGGCTGTGTTACTCTGGTAGAAACAGAGTTCCTCATGCTGACGACAGGGCTGTGTAACTCTGGTAGAAACAGAGTTCCTCATGCTGACGGCAGGGCTGTGTTACTGTCTGGTAGAAACAGAGTTCCTCATGCTGATGGCAGGGCTGTGTTACTGTCTGGTAGAAACAGAGTTCCTCATGCTGACGGCAGGGCTTTGTTACTGTCTGGTAGAAACAGAGTTCCTCATGCTGACGGCAGGGCTGTGTTACTCTGGTAGAAACAGAGTTCCTCATGCTGACGGCAGGACTGTGTTACTGTCTGGTAGAAACAGAGTTCGTCATGCTGACGGCAGGGCTGTGTTACTGTCTGGTAGAAACAGAGTTCCTCATGCTGACGGCAGGGCTGTGTTACTGTCTGGTAGAAACGGAGTTCCTCATGCTGACGGCAGGGCTGTGTTACTGTCTGGTAGAAACAGAGTTCCTCATGCTGGTGGCAGGGCTGTGTTACTGTCTGGTAGAAACAGAGTTCCTCATGCTGACGGCAGGGCTGTGTTACTGTCTGGTAGAAACAGAGTTCCTCATGCTGACGGCAGGGCTGTGTTACTGTCTGGTAGAAACAGAGTTCCTCATGCTGACGACAGGGCTGTGTTACTCTGGTAGAAACAGAGTTCCTCATGCTGACGGCAGGGCTGTGTTACTGTCTGGTAGAAACAGAGTTCCTCATGCTGATGGCAGGGCTGTGTTACTCTGGTAGAAACAGAGTTCCTCATGCTGATGGCAGGGCTGTGTTACTGTCTGGTAGAAACAGAGTTCCTCATGCTGATGGCAGGACTGTGTTACTCTTGTAGAAACAGAGTTCCTCAAGCTGACGGCAGGGCTGTGTTACTCTCTGGTAGAAACAGAGTTCCTCATGCTGATGGCAGGGCTGTGTTACTCTGGTAGAAACAGAGTTCCTCATGCTGACGGCAGGGCTGTGTTACTGTCTGGTAGAAACAGAGTTCCTCATGCTGATGGCAGGGCTGTGTTACTCTGGTAGAAACAGAGTTCCTCATGCTGACAGCATGGCTGTGTTACTGTCTGGTAGAAAGAGTTCCTCATGCTGATGGCAGGGCTGTGTTACTCTCTGGTAGAAACAGAGTTCCTCATGCTGATGGCAGGGCTGTGTTACTGTCTGGTAGAAACAGAGTTCCTCATGCTGACGGCAGGGCTGTGTTACTCTAGTAGAAAAAGAGTTCCTCATGCTGATGGCAGGGCTGTGTTACTGTCTGGTAGAAACAGAGTTCCTCATGCTGATGGCAGGGCTGTGTTACTCTGGTAGAGACAGAGTTCCTCATGCTGATGGCAGGGCTGTGTTACTGTCTGGTAGAAACAGAGTTCATCATGCTGACGGCAGGGCTGTGTTACTGTCTGGTAGAAACAGAGTTCCTCATGCTGATGGCAGGGCTGTGTTACTGTCTGGTAGAAACAGAGTTCCTCATGCTGATGGCAGGGCTGTGTTACTCTGGTAGAAACAGAGTTCCTCATGCTGACGGCAGGGCTGTGTTACTGTCTGGTAGAAACAGAGTTCCTCATGCTGACGACAGGGCTGTGTTACTGTCTGGTAGAAACAGAGTTCCTCATGCTAACGGCAGGGCTGTGTTACTCTGGTATAAACAGAGTTCCTCATGCTGACGGCAGGGCTGTGTTACTGTCTGGTAGAAACAGAGTTCCTCATGCTGACAGCAGGGCTCTGTTACTGTCTGGTAGAAGCAGAGTTCCTCATACTGACGACAGGGTTGTGTTACACTGGTAGAAACAGAGTTCCTCATGCTGACGGCAGGGCTGTGTTACTCTCTGGTAGAAACAGAGCTCCTCATGCTTACGGCAGGGCTGTGTTACTGTCTGGTAGAAACAGAGTTCCTCATGCTGAGGGCAGGGCTGTGTTACTCTGGTAGAAACAGATTTCCTCATCCAACGGCAGGGCTGTGTTACTGTCTGGTAGAAACAGAGTTCCTCATGCTGATGGCAGGGCTGTTACTCTCTGGTAGAAACAGAGTTCCTCATGCTGACGGCAGGGCTGTGTTACTGTCTGGTAAAAACAGAGTTCCTCATGCTGACGACAGGGCTGTGTTACTGTCTGGTAGAAACAGAATTCCTCATGCTGACGACAGGGCTGTGTTACTCTCTGGTAGAAACAGAGTTCCTCATGCTGACGGCAGGGCTGTGTTACTCTGGTAGAAACAGAGTTCCTCATGCTGATGGCAGGGCTGTGTTACTGTCTGGTAGAAACAGAGTTCCTCATGCTGACGGCAGGGCTGTGTTACTCTGGTAGAAACAGAGTTCCTCATGCTGACGGCAGGGCTGTGTTACTCTCTGGTAGAAACAGAGTTCCTCATGCTGATGGCAGGGCTGTGTTACTCTGGTAGAAACAGAGTTCCTCATGCTGAGGGCAGGGCTGTGTTACTCTGGTAGAAACAGAGTTCCTCATGCTGACGGCAGGGCTGTGTTACTGTCTGGTAGAAACAGAGTTCCTCATCCAACGGCAGGGCTGTGTTACTGTCTGGTAGAAACAGAGTTCCTCATGCTGACGGCAGGGCTGTGTTACTCTGGTAGAAACAGAGTTCCTCATGCTGATGGCAGGGCTGTGTTACTGTCTGGTAGAAACAGAGTTCCTCATGCTGATGGCAGGGCTGTGTTACTATGGTAGAAACAGTGTTCCTCATGCTGATGGCAGGGCTGTGTTACTCTGGTAGAAACAGAGTTCCTCATGCTGACGGCAGGGCTGTTTTACTGTCTGGTAGAAACAGAGTTCCTCATGCTGACGGCAGGGCTGTGTTACTGTCTGGTAGAAACAGAGTTCCTCATGCTGACGGCAGGGCTCTGTTACTGTCTGGTAGAAACAGAGTTCCTCATGCTGATGGCAGGGCTGTGTTACTGTCTGGTAGAAACAGAGTTCCTCATGCTGACGGCAGGGCTGTGTTACTCTGGTAGAAACAGAGTTCCTCATGGTGATGGCAGGGCTGTGTTACTGTCTGGTAGAAACAGAGTTCCTCATGCTGATGGCAGGACTGTGTTACTCTTGTAGAAACAGAGTTCCTCATGCTGACGGCAGGGCTGTGTTGCTCTCTGGTAGAAACAGAGTTCCTCATGCTGATGGCAGGGCTGTGTTACTCTGGTAGAAACAGAGTTCTTCATGCTGACGGCAGGGCTGTGTTACTGTCTGGTAGAAACAGAGTTCCTCATGCTGACGGCAGGGCTGTGTTACTCTTGTAGAAACAGAGATCCTCATGCTGACGGCAGGGCTGTGTTACTGTCTGGTAGAAACAGAGTTCCTCATGCTGATGGCAGGGCTGATTTACTCTGGTAGAAACAGAGTTCCTCATGCTGATGGCAGGGCTGTGTTACTGTCTGGTAGAAACAGAGTTCCTCATGCTGATGGCAGGACTGTGTTACTCTTGTAGAAACAGAGTTCCTCATGCTGATGGCAGGACTGTGTTACTCTTGTAGAAACAGAGTTCCTCATGCTGACGGCAGGGCTGTGTTACTGTCTGGTAGAAACAGAGTTCCTCATGCTGATGGCAGGGCTGTGTTACTCTGGTAGAAACAGAGTTCGTCATGCTGACGGCAGGGCTGTGTTACTGTCTGGTAGAAACAGAGTTTCTCAAGCTGACGGCAGGGCTGTGTTACTGTCTGGTAGAAACAGAGTTCCTCATGCTGATGGCAGGGCTGTGTTACTGTCTGTTAGAAACAGAGTTCCTCATGCTGACGGCAGGGCAGTGTTACTCTCTGGTAGAAACAGAGTTCCTCATGCTGATGGCAGGGCTGTGTTACTGTCTGGTAGAAACAGAGTTCCTCATGCTGACGGCAGGGCTGTGTTACTGTCTGGTAGAAACAGAGTTCCTCATGCTGATGGCAGGGCTGTGTTACTGTCTGGTAGAAACAGAGTTCCTCATGCTGACGGCAGGGCTGTGTTACCCTCTGGTAGTAACAGAGTTCCTCATGCTGATTGCAGGGCTGTGTTACTGTCTGGTAGAAACTGAGTTCCTCATGCTGACGGCAGGGCTGTGTTACTCTGGTAGAAACAGAGTCCCTCATGCTGACGGCAGGGCTGTTACTCTCTGGTAGAAACAGAGTTCCTCATGCTGACGACAGGGCTGTGTTACTCTGGTAGAAACAGAGTTCCTCATGCTGACGGCAGGGCTGTGTTACTGTCTGGTAGAAACAGAGTTCCTCATGCTGACGGCAGGGCTGTGTTACTCTGGTAGAAACAGAGTTCCTCATGCTGATGGCAGGGCTGTGTTACTGTCTGGTAGAAACAGAATTCCTCATGCTGATGGCAGGGCTGTTACTCTCTGGTAGAAACAGAGTTCCTCATGCTGATGGCAGGGCTGTGTTACTGTCTGGTAGAAACAGAGTTCCTCATGCTGATGGCAGGGCTGTGTTACTCTGGTAGAAACAGAGTTCCTCATGCTGACGGCAGGGCTGTGTTACTGTCTGGTAGAAACAGAGTTCCTCATGCTGACGACAGGGCTGTGTTACTGTCTGGTAGAAACAGAGTTCCTCATGCTAACGGCAGGGCTGTGTTACTCTGGTATAAACAGAGTTCCTCATGCTGACGGCAGGGCTGTGTTACTGTCTGGTAGAAACAGAGTTCCTCATGCTGACAGCAGGGCTCTGTTACTGTCTGGTAGAAACAGAGTTCCTCATGCTGACGACAGGGTTGTGTTACACTGGTAGAAAAAGAGTTCCTCATGCTGACGGCAGGGCTGTGTTACTCTGGTAGAAACAGAGTTCCTCATGCTGACGGCAGGGCTGTGTTACTGTCTGGTAGAAACAGAGTTCCTCATGCTGAGGTCAGGGCTGTGTTACTCTGGTAGAAACAGAGTTCCTCATGCTGGTGGCAGGGCTGTGTTACTGTCTGGTAGAAACAGAGTTCCTCATGCTGACGGCAGGGCTGTGTTACTCTGGTAGAAACAGAGTTCCTCATGCTGACGGCAGGGCTGTGTTACTGTCTGGTAGAAACGGAGTTCCTCATGCTGACGGCAGGGCTGTGTTACTGTCTGGTAGAAACAGAGTTCCTCATGCTGGTGGCAGGGCTGTGTTACTGTCTGGTAGAAACAGAGTTCCTCATGCTGACGGCAGGGCTGTGTTACTGTCTGGTAGAAACAGAGTTCCTCATGCTGACGGCAGGGCTGTGTTACTGTCTGGTAGAAACAGAGTTCCTCATGCTGACGACAGGGCTGTGTTACTCTGGTAGAAACAGAGTTCCTCATGCTGACGGCAGGGCTGTGTTACTGTCTGGTAGAAACAGAGTTCCTCATGCTGATGGCAGGGCTGTGTTACTCTGGTAGAAACAGAGTTCCTCATGCTGATGGCAGGGCTGTGTTACTGTCTGGTAGAAACAGACTTCCTCATGCTGATGGCAGGACTGTGTTACTCTTGTAGAAACAGAGTTCCTCAAGCTGACGGCAGGGCTGTGTTACTCTCTGGTAGAAACAGAGTTCCTCATGCTGATGGCAGGGCTGTGTTACTCTGGTAGAAACAGAGTTCCTCATGCTGACGGCAGGGCTGTGTTACTGTCTGGTAGAAACAGAGTTCCTCATGCTGATGGCAGGGCTGTGTTACTCTGGTAGAAACAGAGTTCCTCATGCTGACAGCATGGCTGTGTTACTGTCTGGTAGAAAGAGTTCCTCATGCTGATGGCAGGGCTGTGTTACTCTCTGGTAGAAACAGAGTTCCTCATGCTGATGGCAGGGCTGTGTTACTGTCTGGTAGAAACAGAGTTCCTCATGCTGACGGCAGGGCTGTGTTACTCTAGTAGAAAAAGAGTTCCTCATGCTGATGGCAGGGCTGTGTTACTGTCTGGTAGAAACAGAGTTCCTCATGCTGATGGCAGGGCTGTGTTACTCTGGTAGAGACAGAGTTCCTCATGCTGATGGCAGGGCTGTGTTACTGTCTGGTAGAAACAGAGTTCCTCATGCTGGTGGCAGGGCTGTGTTACTGTCTGGTAGAAACAGAGTTCCTCATGCTGACGGCAGGGATGTGTTACTCTCTGGTAGAAACAGAGTTCCTCATGCTGACGGCAGGGCTGTGTTACTCTGGTAGAAACAGAGTTCCTCATGCTGACGACAGGGCTGTGTAACTCTGGTAGAAACAGAGTTCCTCATGCTGACGGCAGGGCTGTGTTACTGTCTGGTAGAAACAGAGTTCCTCATGCTGATGGCAGGGCTGTGTTACTGTCTGGTAGAAACAGAGTTCCTCATGCTGACGGCAGGGCTTTGTTACTGTCTGGTAGAAACAGAGTTCCTCATGCTGACGGCAGGGCTGTGTTACTCTGGTAGAAACAGAGTTCCTCATGCTGACGGCAGGACTGTGTTACTGTCTGGTAGAAACAGAGTTCGTCATGCTGACGGCAGGGCTGTGTTACTGTCTGGTAGAAACAGAGTTCCTCATGCTGACGGCAGGGCTGTGTTACTGTCTGGTAGAAACGGAGTTCCTCATGCTGACGGCAGGGCTGTGTTACTGTCTGGTAGAAACAGAGTTCCTCATGCTGGTGGCAGGGCTGTGTTACTGTCTGGTAGAAACAGAGTTCCTCATGCTGACGGCAGGGCTGTGTTACTGTCTGGTAGAAACAGAGTTCCTCATGCTGACGGCAGGGCTGTGTTACTGTCTGGTAGAAACAGAGTTCCTCATGCTGACGACAGGGCTGTGTTACTCTGGTAGAAACAGAGTTCCTCATGCTGACGGCAGGGCTGTGTTACTGTCTGGTAGAAACAGAGTTCCTCATGCTGATGGCAGGGCTGTGTTACTCTGGTAGAAACAGAGTTCCTCATGCTGATGGCAGGGCTGTGTTACTGTCTGGTAGAAACAGAGTTCCTCATGCTGATGGCAGGACTGTGTTACTCTTGTAGAAACAGAGTTCCTCAAGCTGACGGCAGGGCTGTGTTACTCTCTGGTAGAAACAGAGTTCCTCATGCTGATGGCAGGGCTGTGTTACTCTGGTAGAAACAGAGTTCCTCATGCTGACGGCAGGGCTGTGTTACTGTCTGGTAGAAACAGAGTTCCTCATGCTGATGGCAGGGCTGTGTTACTCTGGTAGAAACAGAGTTCCTCATGCTGACAGCATGGCTGTGTTACTGTCTGGTAGAAAGAGTTCCTCATGCTGATGGCAGGGCTGTGTTACTCTCTGGTAGAAACAGAGTTCCTCATGCTGATGGCAGGGCTGTGTTACTGTCTGGTAGAAACAGAGTTCCTCATGCTGACGGCAGGGCTGTGTTACTCTAGTAGAAAAAGAGTTCCTCATGCTGATGGCAGGGCTGTGTTACTGTCTGGTAGAAACAGAGTTCCTCATGCTGATGGCAGGGCTGTGTTACTCTGGTAGAGACAGAGTTCCTCATGCTGATGGCAGGGCTGTGTTACTGTCTGGTAGAAACAGAGTTCATCATGCTGACGGCAGGGCTGTGTTACTGTCTGGTAGAAACAGAGTTCCTCATGCTGATGGCAGGGCTGTGTTACTGTCTGGTAGAAACAGAGTTCCTCATGCTGATGGCAGGGCTGTGTTACTCTGGTAGAAACAGAGTTCCTCATGCTGACGGCAGGGCTGTGTTACTGTCTGGTAGAAACAGAGTTCCTCATGCTGACGACAGGGCTGTGTTACTCTCTGGTAGAAACAGAGCTCCTCATGCTTACGGCAGGGCTGTGTTACTGTCTGGTAGAAACAGAGTTCCTCATGCTGAGGGCAGGGCTGTGTTACTCTGGTAGAAACAGAGTTCCTCATCCAACGGCAGGGCTGTGTTACTGTCTGGTAGAAACAGAGTTCCTCATGCTGATGGCAGGGCTGTTACTCTCTGGTAGAAACAGAGTTCCTCATGCTGACGGCAGGGCTGTGTTACTGTCTGGTAAAAACAGAGTTCCTCATGCTGACGACAGGGCTGTGTTACTGTCTGGTAGAAACAGAATTCCTCATGCTGACGACAGGGCTGTGTTACTCTCTGGTAGAAACAGAGTTCCTCATGCTGACGGCAGGGCTGTGTTACTCTGGTAGAAACAGAGTTCCTCATGCTGATGGCAGGGCTGTGTTACTGTCTGGTAGAAACAGAGTTCCTCATGCTGACGGCAGGGCTGTGTTACTCTGGTAGAAACAGAGTTCCTCATGCTGACGGCAGGGCTGTGTTACTCTCTGGTAGAAACAGAGTTCCTCATGCTGATGGCAGGGCTGTGTTACTCTGGTAGAAACAGAGTTCCTCATGCCGAGGGCAGGGCTGTGTTACTCTGGTAGAAACAGAGTTCCTCATGCTGACGGCAGGGCTGTGTTACTGTCTGGTAGAAACAGAGTTCCTCATCCAACGGCAGGGCTGTGTTACTGTCTGGTAGAAACAGAGTTCCTCATGCTGACGGCAGGGCTGTGTTACTCTGGTAGAAACAGAGTTCCTCATGCTGATGGCAGGGCTGTGTTACTGTCTGGTAGAAACAGAGTTCCTCATGCTGATGGCAGGGCTGTGTTACTATGGTAGAAACAGTGTTCCTCATGCTGATGGCAGGGCTGTGTTACTCTGGTAGAAACAGAGTTCCTCATGCTGACGGCAGGGCTGTTTTACTGTCTGGTAGAAACAGAGTTCCTCATGCTGACGGCAGGGCTGTGTTACTGTCTGGTAGAAACAGAGTTCCTCATGCTGACGGCAGGGCTCTGTTACTGTCTGGTAGAAACAGAGTTCCTCATGCTGATGGCAGGGCTGTGTTACTGTCTGGTAGAAACAGAGTTCCTCATGCTGACGGCAGGGCTGTGTTACTCTGGTAGAAACAGAGTTCCTCATGGTGATGGCAGGGCTGTGTTACTGTCTGGTAGAAACAGAGTTCCTCATGCTGATGGCAGGACTGTGTTACTCTTGTAGAAACAGAGTTCCTCATGCTGACGGCAGGGCTGTGTTGCTCTCTGGTAGAAACAGAGTTCCTCATGCTGATGGCAGGGCTGTGTTACTCTGGTAGAAACAGAGTTCTTCATGCTGACGGCAGGGCTGTGTTACTGTCTGGTAGAAACAGAGTTCCTCATGCTGACGGCAGGGCTGTGTTACTCTTGTAGAAACAGAGTTCCTCATGCTGACGGCAGGGCTGTGTTACTGTCTGGTAGAAACAGAGTTCCTCATGCTGATGGCAGGGCTGATTTACTCTGGTAGAAACAGAGTTCCTCATGCTGATGGCAGGGCTGTGTTACTGTCTGGTAGAAACAGAGTTCCTCATGCTGATGGCAGGACTGTGTTACTCTTTTAGAAACAGAGTTCCTCATGCTGATGGCAGGACTGTGTTACTCTTGTAGAAACAGAGTTCCTCATGCTGACGAAAGGGCTGTGTTACTGTCTGGTAGAAACAGAGTTCCTCATGCTGATGGCAGGGCTGTGTTACTCTGGTAGAAACAGAGTTCGTCATGCTGACGGCAGGGCTGTGTTACTGTCTGGTAGAAACAGAGTTTCTCAAGCTGACGGCAGGGCTGTGTTACTGTCTGGTAGAAACAGAGTTCCTCATGCTGATGGCAGGGCTGTGTTACTGTCTGTTAGAAACAGAGTTCCTCATGCTGACGGCAGGGCAGTGTTACTCTCTGGTAGAAACAGAGTTCCTCATGCTGATGGCAGGGCTGTGTTACTGTCTGGTAGAAACAGAGTTCCTCATGCTGACGGCAGGGCTGTGTTACTGTCTGGTAGAAACAGAGTTCCTCATGCTGATGGCAGGGCTGTGTTACTGTCTGGTAGAAACAGAGTTCCTCATGCTGACGGCAGGGCTGTGTTACCCTCTGGTAGTAACAGAGTTCCTCATGCTGATTGCAGGGCTGTGTTACTGTCTGGTAGAAACTGAGTTCCTCATGCTGACGGCAGGGCTGTGTTACTCTGGTAGAAACAGAGTCCCTCATGCTGACGGCAGGGCTGTTACTCTCTGGTAGAAACAGAGTTCCTCATGCTGACGACAGGGCTGTGTTACTCTGGTAGAAACAGAGTTCCTCATGCTGACGGCAGGGCTGTGTTACTGTCTGGTAGAAACAGAGTTCCTCATGCTGACGGCAGGGCTGTGTTACTCTGGTAGAAACAGAGTTCCTCATGCTGATGGCAGGGCTGTGTTACTGTCTGGTAGAAACAGAATTCCTCATGCTGATGGCAGGGCTGTTACTCTCTGGTAGAAACAGAGTTCCTCATGCTGATGGCAGGGCTGTGTTACTGTCTGGTAGAAACAGAGTTCCTCATGCTGATGGCAGGGCTGTGTTACTCTGGTAGAAACAGAGTTCCTCATGCTGACGGCAGGGCTGTGTTACTGTCTGGTAGAAACAGAGTTCCTCATGCTGACGACAGGGCTGTGTTACTGTCTGGTAGAAACAGAGTTCCTCATGCTAACGGCAGGGCTGTGTTACTCTGGTATAAACAGAGTTCCTCATGCTGACGGCAGGGCTGTGTTACTGTCTGGTAGAAACAGAGTTCCTCATGCTGACAGCAGGGCTCTGTTACTGTCTGGTAGAAACAGAGTTCCTCATGCTGACGACAGGGTTGTGTTACACTGGTAGAAAAAGAGTTCCTCATGCTGACGGCAGGGCTGTGTTACTCTCTGGTAGAAACAGAGCTCCTCATGCTTACGGCAGGGCTGTGTTACTGTCTGGTAGAAACAGAGTTCCTCATGCTGAGGTCAGGGCTGTGTTACTCTGGTAGAAACAGAGTTCCTCATGCTGGTGGCAGGGCTGTGTTACTGTCTGGTAGAAACAGAGTTCCTCATGCTGACGGCAGGGCTGTGTTACTGTCTGGTAGAAACAGAGTTCCTCATGCTGACGACAGGGCTGTGTTACTCTGGTAGAAACAGAGTTCCTCATGCTGACGGCAGGGCTGTGTTACTGTCTGGTAGAAACAGAGTTCCTCATGCTGACGGCAGGGCTGTGTTACTGTCTGGTAGAAACAGAGTCCCTCATGCTGACGGCAGGGCTGTGTTACTGTCTGGTAGAAACAGAGTTCCTCATGCTGACGGCAGGGCTGTGTTACTGTCTGGTAGAAACAGAGTTCCTCATGCTGACGGCAGGGCTGTGTTACTCTGGTAGAAACAGAGTTCCTCATGCTGACGACAGGGCTGTGTTACTCTGGTAGAAACAGAGTTCCTCATGCTGATGGCAGGGCTGTTACTCTCTGGTAGAAACAGACTTCCTCATGCTGACGGCAGGGCTGTGTTACTGTCTGGTAAAAACAGAGTTCCTCATGCTGACGACAGGGCTGTGTTACTGTCTGGTAGAAACAGAATTCCTCATGCTGACGACAGGGCTGTGTTACTCTCTGGTAGAAACAGAGTTCCTCATGCTGACGGCAGGGCTGTGTTACTCTGGTAGAAACAGAGTTCCTCATGCTGATGGCAGGGCTGTGTTACTGTCTGGTAGAAACAGAGTTCCTCATGCTAACGGCAGGGCTGTGTTACTCTGGTAGAAACAGAGTTCCTCATGCTGACGGCAGGGCTGTGTTACTCTCTGGTAGAAACAGAGTTCCTCATGCTGATGGCAGGGCTGTGTTACTCTGGTAGAAACAGAGTTCCTCATGCTGACGGCAGGGCCGTTTTACTGTCTGGTAGAAACAGAGTTCCTCATGCTGATGGCAGGGCTGTGTTACTGTCTGGTAGAAACAGAGTTCCTCATGCTGACGGCAGGGCTTTGTTACTGTCTGGTAGAAACAGAGTTCGTCATGCTGACGGCAGGGCTGTGTTACTCTGGTAGAAACAGAGTTCCTCATGCTGACGGCAGGACTGTGTTACTGTCTGGTAGAAACAGAGTTCGTCATGCTGACGGCTGGGCCGTGTTACTGTCTGGTAGAAACAGAGTTCCTCATGCTGACGGCAGGGCTGTGTTACTGTCTGGTAGAAACAGAGTTCCTCATGCTGACGGCAGGGCTGTGTTACTGTCTGGTAGAAACAGAGTTCCTCATGCTGACGACAGGGCTGTGTTACTCTGGTAGAAACAGAGTTCCTCATGCTGACGGCAGGGCTGTGTTACTGTCTGGTAGAAACAGAGTTCCTCATGCTGACGGCAGGGCTGTGTTACTGTCTGGTAGAAACAGAGTTCCTCATGCTGACGGCAGGGCTGTGTTACTGTCTGGTAGAAACAGAGTTCCTCATGCTGACGGCAGGGCTGTGTTACTGTCTGGTAGAAACAGAGTTCCTCATGCTGGTGGCAGGGCTGTGTTACTGTCTGGTAGAAACAGAGTTCCTCATGCTGACGGCAGGGATGTGTTACTCTCTGGTAGAAACAGAGTTCCTCATGCTGACGGCAGGGCTGTGTTACTCTGGTAGAAACAGAGTTCCTCATGCTGACGACAGGGCTGTGTTACTCTGGTAGAAACAGAGTTCCTCATGCTGACGGCAGGGCTGTGTTACTGTCTGGTAGAAACAGAGTTCCTCATGCTGATGGCAGGGCTGTGTTACTGTCTGGTAGAAACAGAGTTCCTCATGCTGACGGCAGGGCTTTGTTACTGTCTGGTAGAAACAGAGTTCCTCATGCTGACGGCAGGGCTGTGTTACTCTGGTAGAAACAGAGTTCCTCATGCTGAGGGCAGGGCTGTGTTACTCTGGTAGAAACAGAGTTCCTCATGCTGACGGCAGGGCTGTGTTACTGTCTGGTAGAAACAGAGTTCCTCATCCAACGGCAGGGCTGTGTTACTGTCTGGTAGAAACAGAGTTCCTCATGCTGACGGCAGGGCTGTGTTACTCTGGTAGAAACAGAGTTCCTCATGCTGATGGCAGGGCTGTGTTACTGTCTGGTAGAAACAGAGTTCCTCATGCTGATGGCAGGGCTGTGTTACTATGGTAGAAACAGTGTTCCTCATGCTGATGGCAGGGCTGTGTTACTCTGGTAGAAACAGAGTTCCTCATGCTGACGGCAGGGCTGTTTTACTGTCTGGTAGAAACAGAGTTCCTCATGCTGACGGCAGGGCTGTGTTACTGTCTGGTAGAAACAGAGTTCCTCATGCTGACGGCAGGGCTCTGTTACTGTCTGGTAGAAACAGAGTTCCTCATGCTGATGGCAGGGCTGTGTTACTGTCTGGTAGAAACAGAGTTCCTCATGCTGACGGCAGGGCTGTGTTACTCTGGTAGAAACAGAGTTCCTCATGCTGACGGCAGGGCTGTGTTACTCTGGTAGAAACAGAGTTCCTCATGCTGATGGCAGGGCTGTGTTACTGTCTGGTAGAAAAAGAGTTCCTCATGCTGATGGCAGGGCTGTGTTACTGTCTGGTAGAAACAGAGTTCCTCATGCTGATGGCAGGGCTGTTAGTCTCTGGTAGAAACAGAGTTCCTCATGCTGACGGCAGGGCTGTGTTACTGTCTGGTAGAAACAGAGTTCCTCATGCTGACGGCAGGGCTGTGTTACTCTGGTAGAAAAAGAGTTCCTCATGCTGACGAATGGGCTGTGTTGCTGTCTGGTAGAAACAGAGTTCCTCATGCTGACGGCAGGGCTGTGTTACTGTTTGGTAGAAACAGAGTTCCTCATGCTGACGGCAGGGCTGTGTTACTCTCTGGTAGAAACAGAGTTCCTCATGCTGATGGTAGGGCTGTGTTACTCTGGTAGAAACAGAGTTCCTCATGCTGATGGCAGGGCTGTGTTACTGTCTGGTAGAAACAGAGTTCCTCATGCTGATGGCAGGGCTGTTACTCTCTGGTAGAAACAGAGTTCCTCATGCTGACGGCAGGGCTGTGTTACTGTCTGGTAGAAACAGAGTTCCTCATGCTGACGACAGGGCTGTGTTACTCTGGTAGAAACAGAGTTCCTCATGCTGATGGCAGGGCTGTGTTACTGTCTGGTAGAAACAGAGTTCCTCATGCTGACGGCAGGGCTGTGCTACTCTGGTAGAAACAGAGTTCCTCATGCTGATGGCAGGGCTGTGTTACTCTCTGGTAGAAACAGAGTTCCTCATGCTGATGGCAGGGCTGTGTTACTCTGGCAGAGACAGAGTTCTTCATGCTGATGGCAGGGCTGTGTTACTGTCTGGTAGAAACAGAGTTCCTCATGCTGACAACAGGGCTGTGTTACTGTCTGGTAGAAACAGAGCTCCTCATGCTGATGGCAGGGCTGTGTTACTGTCTGGTAGAAACAGAGCTCCTCATGCTGATGGCAGGGCTGTTACTCTCTGGTAGAAACAGAGTTCCTCATGCTGATGGCAGGGCTGTGTTACTATCTGGTAGAAACAGAGTTCCTCATGCTGATGGCAGGGCTGTGTTACTGTCTGGTAGAAACAGAGTTCCTCATGCTGATGGCAGGGCTGTGTTATTGTCTGGTAGAAACAGAGTTCCTCATGCTGATGGCAGGGCTGTTACTCTCTGGTAGAAACAGAGTTCCTCATGCTGACGGCAGGGCTGTGTTACTGTCTGGTAGAAACAGAGTTCCTCATGCTGATGGCAGGGCTGTGTTACTGTCTGGTAGAAACAGAGTTCCTCATGCTGATGGCAGGGCTGTGTTACTCTGGTAGAAACAGAGTTCCTCATGCTGATGGCAGGGCTGTTACTCTCTGGTAGAAACAGAGTTCCTCATGCTGACGGCAGGGCTGTGTTACTCTGGTAGAAACAGTGTTCCTCATGCTGACGGCAGGGCTGTGTTACTCTCTGGTAGAAACAGAGTTCCTCATGCTGACGGCAGGGCTGTGTTACTCTGGTAGAAACAGAGTTCCTCATGCTGAGGTCAGGGCTGTTTTACTGTCTGGTAGAAACAGAGTTCCTCATGCTGACGGCAGGGCTGTGTTACTCTTGTAGAAACAGAGTTCCTCATGCTGACGGCAGGGCTGTGTTACTCTCTGGTAGAAACAGAGTTCCTCATGCTGACGGCAGGGCTGTGTTACTGTCTGGTAGAAACAGAGTTCCTCATGCTGACGGCAGGGCTGTGTTACTGTCTGGTAGAAACAGAGTTCCTCATGCTGACGGCAGGGCTGTGTTACTCTGGTAGAAACAGAGTTCCTCATGCTGACGGCAGGGCCGTGTTACTGTTTGGTAGAAACAGAGTTCCTCATGCTGACGGCAGGGCTGTGTTACCCTCTGGTAGTAACAGAGTTCCTCATGCTGACGGCAGGGCTGTGTTACTGTCTGGTAGAAACAGAGTTCCTCATGCTGACGGCAGGGCTGTGTTACTCTGGTAGAAACAGAGTCCCTCATGCTGACGGCAGGGCTGTGTTACTGTCTGGTAGAAACAGAGTTCCTCATGCTGACGGCAGGGCTGTGTTACTGTCTGGTAGAAACAGAGTTCCTCATGCTGACGGCAGGGCTGTGTTACTCTGGTAGAAACAGAGTTCCTCATGCTGACGGCAGGGCTGTGTTACTGTCTGGTAGAAACAGAGTTCCTCATGCTGATGGCAGGGCTGTTACTCTCTGGTAGAAACAGAGTTCCTCATGCTGACGGCAGGGCTGTGTTACTGTCTGGTAAAAACAGAGTTCCTCATGCTGACGACAGGGCTGTGTTACTGTCTGGTAGAAACAGAATTCCTCATGCTGACGACAGGGCTGTGTTACTCTCTGGTAGAAACAGAGTTCCTCATGCTGACGGCAGGGCTGTGTTACTCTGGTAGAAACAGAGTTCCTCATGCTGATGGCAGGGCTGTGTTACTGTCTGCTGGAAACAGAGTTCCTCATGCTGACGGCAGGGCTGTGTTACTCTGGTAGAAACAGAGTTCCTCATGCTGACGGCAGGGCTGTGTTACTCTCTGGTAGAAACAGAGTTCCTCATGCTGATGGCAGGGCTGTGTTACTCTGGTAGAAACAGAGTTCCTCATGCTGACGGCAGGGCCGTGTTACTGTCTGGTAGAAACAGAGTTCCTCATGCTGATGGCAGGGCTGTGTTACTGTCTGGTAGAAACAGAGTTCCTCATGCTGACGGCAGGGCTGTGTTACTCTGGTAGAAACAGAGTTCCTCATGCTGACGGCAGGACTGTGTTACTGTCTGGTAGAAACAGAGTTCGTCATGATGACGGCAGGGCTGTGTTACTGTCTGGTAGAAACAGAGTTCCCCATGCTGACGGCAGGGCTGTGTTACTGTCTGGTAGAAACAGAGTTCCTCATGCTGACGGCAGGGCTGTGTTACTGTCTGGTAGAAACAGAGTTCCTCATGCTGACGACAGGGCTGTGTTACTCTGGTAGAAACAGAGTTCCTCATGCTGACGGCAGGGCTGTGTTACTGTCTGGTAGAAACAGAGTTCCTCATGCTGACGGCAGGGCTGTGTTACTGTCTGGTAGAAACAGAGTTCCTCATGCTGACGGCAGGGCTGTGTTACTGTCTGGTAGAAACAGAGTTCCTCATGCTGACGGCAGGGCTGTGTTACTGTCTGGTAGAAACAGAGTTCCTCATGCTGATGGCAGGGCTGTTACTCTCTGGTAGAAACAGAGTTCCTCATGCTGACGGCAGGGCTGTGTTACTGTCTGGTAGAAACAGAGTTCCTCATGCTGACGACAGGGCTGTGTTACTGTCTGGTAGAAACAGAATTCCTCATGCTGACGACAGGGCTGTGTTACTCTGGTAGAAACAGAGTTCCTCATGCTGACGGCAGGGCTGTGTTACTCTGGTAGAAACAGAGTTCCTCATGCTGATGGCAGGGCTGTGTTACTGTCTGGTAGAAACAGAGTTCCTCATGCTGACGGCAGGGCTGTGTTACTCTGGTAGAAACAGAGTTCCTCATGCTGACGGCAGGGCTGTGTTACTCTCTGGTAGAAACAGAGTTCCTCATGCTGATGGCAGGGCTGTGTTACTCTGGTAGAAACAGAGTTCCTCATGCTGACGGCAGGGCCGTGTTACTGTCTGGTAGAAACAGAGTTCCTCATGCTGATGGCAGGGCTGTGTTACTGTCTGGTAGAAACAGAGTTCCTCATGCTGACGGCAGGGCTTTGTTACTGTCTGGTAGAAACAGAGTTCGTCATGCTGACGGCAGGGCTGTGTTACTCTGGTAGAAACAGAGTTCCTCATGCTGACGGCAGGACTGTGTTACTGTCTGGTAGAAACAGAGTTCGTCATGCTGACGGCTGGGCTGTGTTACTCTGGTAGAAACAGAGTTCCTCATGCTGACGGCAGGGCTGTGTTACTGTCTGGTAGAAACAGAGTTCCTCATGCTGACGGCAGGGCTGTGTTACTGTCTGGTAGAAACAGAGTTCCTCATGCTGACGACAGGGCTGTGTTACTCTGGTAGAAACAGAGTTCCTCATGCTGACGGCAGGGCTGTGTTACTGTCTGGTAGAAACAGAGTTCCTCATGCTGACGGCAGGGCTGTGTTACTGTCTGGTAGAAACAGAGTTCCTCATGCTGACGGCAGGGCTGTGTTACTGTCTGGTAGAAACAGAGTTCCTCATGCTGACGGCAGGGCTGTGTTACTGTCTGGTAGAAACAGAGTTCCTCATGCTGGTGGCAGGGCTGTGTTACTGTCTGGTAGAAACAGAGTTCCTCATGCTGACGGCAGGGATGTGTTACTCTCTGGTAGAAACAGAGTTCCTCATGCTGACGGCAGGGCTGTGTTACTCTGGTAGAAACAGAGTTCCTCATGCTGACGACAGGGCTGTGTTACTCTGGTAGAAACAGAGTTCCTCATGCTGACGGCAGGGCTGTGTTACTGTCTGGTAGAAACAGAGTTCCTCATGCTGATGGCAGGGCTGTGTTACTGTCTGGTAGAAACAGAGTTCCTCATGCTAACGGCAGGGCTTTGTTACTGTCTGGTAGAAACAGAGTTCCTCATGCTGACGGCAGGGCTGTGTTACTCTGGTAGAAACAGAGTTCCTCATGCTGACGGCAGGACTGTGTTACTGTCTGGTAGAAACAGAGTTCGTCATGCTGACGGCAGGGCTGTGTTACTGTCTGGTAGAAACAGAGTTCCTCATGCTGACGGCAGGGCTGTGTTACTGTCTGGTAGAAACGGAGTTCCTCATGCTGACGGCAGGGCTGTGTTACTGTCTGGTAGAAACAGAGTTCCTCATGCTGATGGCAGGGCTGTGTTACTCTGGTAGAAACAGAGTTCCTCATGCTGACGGCAGGGCCGTGTTACTGTCTGGTAGAAACAGAGTTCCTCATGCTGATGGCAGGGCTGTGTTACTGTCTGGTAGAAACAGAGTTCCTCATGCTGACGGCAGGGCTTTGTTACTGTCTGGTAGAAACAGAGTTCGTCATGCTGACGGCAGGGCTGTGTTACTCTGGTAGAAACAGAGTTCCTCATGCTGACGGCAGGACTGTGTTACTGTCTGGTAGAAACAGAGTTCGTCATGCTGACGGCTGGGCTGTGTTACTGTCTGGTAGAAACAGAGTTCCTCATGCTGACGGCAGGGCTGTGTTACTGTCTGGTAGAAACAGAGTTCCTCATGCTGACGGCAGGGCTGTGTTACTGTCTGGTAGAAACAGAGTTCCTCATGCTGACGACAGGGCTGTGTTACTCTGGTAGAAACAGAGTTCCTCATGCTGACGGCAGGGCTGTGTTACTGTCTGGTAGAAACAGAGTTCCTCATGCTGACGGCAGGGCTGTGTTACTGTCTGGTAGAAACAGAGTTCCTCATGCTGACGGCAGGGCTGTGTTACTGTCTGGTAGAAACAGAGTTCCTCATGCTGACGGCAGGGCTGTGTTACTGTCTGGTAGAAACAGAGTTCCTCATGCTGGTGGCAGGGCTGTGTTACTGTCTGGTAGAAACAGAGTTCCTCATGCTGACGGCAGGGATGTGTTACTCTCTGGTAGAAACAGAGTTCCTCATGCTGACGGCAGGGCTGTGTTACTCTGGTAGAAACAGAGTTCCTCATGCTGACGACAGGGCTGTGTTACTCTGGTAGAAACAGAGTTCCTCATGCTGACGGCAGGGCTGTGTTACTGTCTGGTAGAAACAGAGTTCCTCATGCTGATGGCAGGGCTGTGTTACTGTCTGGTAGAAACAGAGTTCCTCATGCTGACGGCAGGGCTTTGTTACTGTCTGGTAGAAACAGAGTTCCTCATGCTGACGGCAGGGCTGTGTTACTCTGGTAGAAACAGAGTTCCTCATGCTGACGGCAGGACTGTGTTACTGTCTGGTAGAAACAGAGTTCGTCATGCTGACGGCAGGGCTGTGTTACTGTCTGGTAGAAACAGAGTTCCTCATGCTGACGGCAGGGCTGTGTTACTGTCTGGTAGAAACGGAGTTCCTCATGCTGACGGCTGGGCTGTGTTACTGTCTGGTAGAAACAGAGTTCCTCATGCTGGTGGCAGGGCTGTGTTACTGTCTGGTAGAAACAGAGTTCCTCATGCTGACGGCAGGGCTGTGTTACTGTCTGGTAGAAACAGAGTTCCTCATGCTGACGGCAGGGCTGTGTTACTGTCTGGTAGAAACAGAGTTCCTCATGCTGACGACAGGGCTGTGTTACTCTGGTAGAAACAGAGTTCCTCATGCTGACGGCAGGGCTGTGTTACTGTCTGGTAGAAACAGAGTTCCTCATGCTGATGGCAGGGCTGTCTTACTCTGGTAGAAACAGAGTTCCTCATGCTGATGGCAGGGCTGTGTTACTGTCTGGTAGAAACAGAGTTCCTCATGCTGATGGCAGGACTGTGTTACTCTTGTAGAAACAGAGTTCCTCAAGCTGACGGCAGGGCTGTGTTACTCTCTGGTAGAAACAGAGTTCCTCATGCTGATGGCAGGGCTGTGTTACTCTGGTAGAAACAGAGTTCCTCATGCTGACGGCAGGGCTGTGTTACTGTCTGGTAGAAACAGAGTTCCTCATGCTGATGGCAGGGCTGTGTTACTCTGGTAGAAACAGAGTTCCTCATGCTGACAGCATGGCTGTGTTACTGTCTGGTAGAAAGAGTTCCTCATGCTGATGGCAGGGCTGTGTTACTCTCTGGTAGAAACAGAGTTCCTCATGCTGATGGCAGGGCTGTGTTACTGTCTGGTAGAAACAGAGTTCCTCATGCTGACGGCAGGGCTGTGTTACTCTAGTAGAAAAAGAGTTCCTCATGCTGATGGCAGGGCTGTGTTACTGTCTGGTAGAAACAGAGTTCCTCATGCTGATGGCAGGGCTGTGTTACTCTGGTAGAGACAGAGTTACTCATGCTGATGGCAGGGCTGTGTTACTGTCTGGTAGAAACAGAGTTCCTCATGCTGGTGGCAGGGCTGTGTTACTGTCTGGTAGAAACAGAGTTCCTCATGCTGACGGCAGGGATGTGTTACTCTCTGGTAGAAACAGAGTTCCTCATGCTGACGGCAGGGCTGTGTTACTCTGGTAGAAACAGAGTTCCTCATGCTGACGACAGGGCTGTGTTACTCTGGTAGAAACAGAGTTCCTCATGCTGACGGCAGGGCTGTGTTACTGTCTGGTAGAAACAGAGTTCCTCATGCTGATGGCAGGGCTGTGTTACTCTGGTAGAAACAGAGTTCCTCATGCTGACGGCAGGGCTGTGTTACTGTCTGGTAGAAACAGAGTTCCTCATGCTGACGGCAGGGCTGTGTTACTGTCTGGTAGAAACAGAGTTCCTCATGCTGACGGCAGGGCTGTGTTACTGTCTGGTAGAAACAGAGTTCCTCATGCTGACGGCAGGGCTGTGTTACTGTCTGGTAGAAACAGAGTTCCTCATGCTGGTGGCAGGGCTGTGTTACTGTCTGGTAGAAACAGAGTTCCTCATGCTGACGGCAGGGATGTGTTACTCTCTGGTAGAAACAGAGTTCCTCATGCTGACGGCAGGGCTGTGTTACTCTGGTAGAAACAGAGTTCCTCATGCTGAGGGCAGGGCTGTGTTACTCTGGTAGAAACAGAGTTCCTCATGCTGACGGCAGGGCTGTTTTACTGTCTGGTAGAAACAGAGTTCCTCATGCTGACGGCAGGGCTGTGTTACTGTCTGGTAGAAACGGAGTTCCTCATGCTGACGGCAGGGCTGTGTTACTCTGGTAGAAACAGAGTTCCTCATGCTGACGGCAGGACTGTGTTACTGTCTGGTAGAAACAGAGTTCGTCATGCTGACGGCAGGGCTGTGTTACTGTCTGGTAGAAACAGAGTTCCTCATGCTGACGGCAGGGCTGTGTTACTGTCT
Source organism: Lampris incognitus (assembly GCF_029633865.1). NCBI lineage: Eukaryota > Metazoa > Chordata > Actinopteri > Lampriformes > Lampridae > Lampris > Lampris incognitus. The sequence goes on along the minus strand of NC_079211.1, from coordinate 82,586,719 downwards.
GGTAGAAACGGAGTTCCTCATGCTGACGGCTGGGCTGTGTTACTGTCTGGTAGAAACAGAGTTCCTCATGCTGGTGGCAGGGCTGTGTTACTGTCTGGTAGAAACAGAGTTCCTCATGCTGACGGCAGGGCTGTGTTACTGTCTGGTAGAAACAGAGTTCCTCATGCTGACGGCAGGGCTGTGTTACTGTCTGGTAGAAACAGAGTTCCTCATGCTGACGACAGGGCTGTGTTACTCTGGTAGAAACAGAGTTCCTCATGCTGACGGCAGGGCTGTGTTACTGTCTGGTAGAAACAGAGTTCCTCATGCTGATGGCAGGGCTGTCTTACTCTGGTAGAAACAGAGTTCCTCATGCTGATGGCAGGGCTGTGTTACTGTCTGGTAGAAACAGAGTTCCTCATGCTGATGGCAGGACTGTGTTACTCTTGTAGAAACAGAGTTCCTCAAGCTGACGGCAGGGCTGTGTTACTCTCTGGTAGAAACAGAGTTCCTCATGCTGATGGCAGGGCTGTGTTACTCTGGTAGAAACAGAGTTCCTCATGCTGACGGCAGGGCTGTGTTACTGTCTGGTAGAAACAGAGTTCCTCATGCTGATGGCAGGGCTGTGTTACTCTGGTAGAAACAGAGTTCCTCATGCTGACAGCATGGCTGTGTTACTGTCTGGTAGAAAGAGTTCCTCATGCTGATGGCAGGGCTGTGTTACTCTCTGGTAGAAACAGAGTTCCTCATGCTGATGGCAGGGCTGTGTTACTGTCTGGTAGAAACAGAGTTCCTCATGCTGACGGCAGGGCTGTGTTACTCTAGTAGAAAAAGAGTTCCTCATGCTGATGGCAGGGCTGTGTTACTGTCTGGTAGAAACAGAGTTCCTCATGCTGATGGCAGGGCTGTGTTACTCTGGTAGAGACAGAGTTACTCATGCTGATGGCAGGGCTGTGTTACTGTCTGGTAGAAACAGAGTTCCTCATGCTGGTGGCAGGGCTGTGTTACTGTCTGGTAGAAACAGAGTTCCTCATGCTGACGGCAGGGATGTGTTACTCTCTGGTAGAAACAGAGTTCCTCATGCTGACGGCAGGGCTGTGTTACTCTGGTAGAAACAGAGTTCCTCATGCTGACGACAGGGCTGTGTTACTCTGGTAGAAACAGAGTTCCTCATGCTGACGGCAGGGCTGTGTTACTGTCTGGTAGAAACAGAGTTCCTCATGCTGATGGCAGGGCTGTGTTACTCTGGTAGAAACAGAGTTCCTCATGCTGACGGCAGGGCTGTGTTACTGTCTGGTAGAAACAGAGTTCCTCATGCTGACGGCAGGGCTGTGTTACTGTCTGGTAGAAACAGAGTTCCTCATGCTGACGGCAGGGCTGTGTTACTGTCTGGTAGAAACAGAGTTCCTCATGCTGACGGCAGGGCTGTGTTACTGTCTGGTAGAAACAGAGTTCCTCATGCTGGTGGCAGGGCTGTGTTACTGTCTGGTAGAAACAGAGTTCCTCATGCTGACGGCAGGGATGTGTTACTCTCTGGTAGAAACAGAGTTCCTCATGCTGACGGCAGGGCTGTGTTACTCTGGTAGAAACAGAGTTCCTCATGCTGACGACAGGGCTGTGTTACTCTGGTAGAAACAGAGTTCCTCATGCTGACGGCAGGGCTGTGTTACTGTCTGGTAGAAACAGAGTTCCTCATGCTGATGGCAGGGCTGTGTTACTGTCTGGTAGAAACAGAGTTCCTCATGCTGACGGCAGGGCTTTGTTACTGTCTGGTAGAAACAGAGTTCCTCATGCTGACGGCAGGGCTGTGTTACTCTGGTAGAAACAGAGTTCCTCATGCTGACGGCAGGACTGTGTTACTGTCTGGTAGAAACAGAGTTCGTCATGCTGACGGCAGGGCTGTGTTACTGTCTGGTAGAAACAGAGTTCCTCATGCTGACGGCAGGGCTGTGTTACTGTCTGGTAGAAACGGAGTTCCTCATGCTGACGGCTGGGCTGTGTTACTGTCTGGTAGAAACAGAGTTCCTCATGCTGGTGGCAGGGCTGTGTTACTGTCTGGTAGAAACAGAGTTCCTCATGCTGACGGCAGGGCTGTGTTACTGTCTGGTAGAAACAGAGTTCCTCATGCTGACGGCAGGGCTGTGTTACTGTCTGGTAGAAACAGAGTTCCTCATGCTGACGACAGGGCTGTGTTACTCTGGTAGAAACAGAGTTCCTCATGCTGACGGCAGGGCTGTGTTACTGTCTGGTAGAAACAGAGTTCCTCATGCTGATGGCAGGGCTGTGTTACTCTGGTAGAAACAGAGTTCCTCATGCTGATGGCAGGGCTGTGTTACTGTCTGGTAGAAACAGAGTTCCTCATGCTGATGGCAGGACTGTGTTACTCTTGTAGAAACAGAGTTCCTCAAGCTGACGGCAGGGCTGTGTTACTCTCTGGTAGAAACAGAGTTCCTCATGCTGATGGCAGGGCTGTGTTACTCTGGTAGAAACAGAGTTCCTCATGCTGACGGCAGGGCTGTGTTACTGTCTGGTAGAAACAGAGTTCCTCATGCTGATGGCAGGGCTGTGTTACTCTGGTAGAAACAGAGTTCCTCATGCTGACAGCATGGCTGTGTTACTGTCTGGTAGAAAGAGTTCCTCATGCTGATGGCAGGGCTGTGTTACTCTCTGGTAGAAACAGAGTTCCTCATGCTGATGGCAGGGCTGTGTTACTGTCTGGTAGAAACAGAGTTCCTCATGCTGACGGCAGGGCTGTGTTACTCTAGTAGAAAAAGAGTTCCTCATGCTGATGGCAGGGCTGTGTTACTGTCTGGTAGAAACAGAGTTCCTCATGCTGATGGCAGGGCTGTGTTACTCTGGTAGAGACAGAGTTCCTCATGCTGATGGCAGGGCTGTGTTACTGTCTGGTAGAAACAGAGTTCCTCATGCTGGTGGCAGGGCTGTGTTACTGTCTGGTAGAAACAGAGTTCCTCATGCTGACGGCAGGGATGTGTTACTCTCTGGTAGAAACAGAGTTCCTCATGCTGACGGCAGGGCTGTGTTACTCTGGTAGAAACAGAGTTCCTCATGCTGACGACAGGGCTGTGTAACTCTGGTAGAAACAGAGTTCCTCATGCTGACGGCAGGGCTGTGTTACTGTCTGGTAGAAACAGAGTTCCTCATGCTGATGGCAGGGCTGTGTTACTGTCTGGTAGAAACAGAGTTCCTCATGCTGACGGCAGGGCTTTGTTACTGTCTGGTAGAAACAGAGTTCCTCATGCTGACGGCAGGGCTGTGTTACTCTGGTAGAAACAGAGTTCCTCATGCTGACGGCAGGACTGTGTTACTGTCTGGTAGAAACAGAGTTCGTCATGCTGACGGCAGGGCTGTGTTACTGTCTGGTAGAAACAGAGTTCCTCATGCTGACGGCAGGGCTGTGTTACTGTCTGGTAGAAACGGAGTTCCTCATGCTGACGGCAGGGCTGTGTTACTGTCTGGTAGAAACAGAGTTCCTCATGCTGGTGGCAGGGCTGTGTTACTGTCTGGTAGAAACAGAGTTCCTCATGCTGACGGCAGGGCTGTGTTACTGTCTGGTAGAAACAGAGTTCCTCATGCTGACGGCAGGGCTGTGTTACTGTCTGGTAGAAACAGAGTTCCTCATGCTGACGACAGGGCTGTGTTACTCTGGTAGAAACAGAGTTCCTCATGCTGACGGCAGGGCTGTGTTACTGTCTGGTAGAAACAGAGTTCCTCATGCTGATGGCAGGGCTGTGTTACTCTGGTAGAAACAGAGTTCCTCATGCTGATGGCAGGGCTGTGTTACTGTCTGGTAGAAACAGAGTTCCTCATGCTGATGGCAGGACTGTGTTACTCTTGTAGAAACAGAGTTCCTCAAGCTGACGGCAGGGCTGTGTTACTCTCTGGTAGAAACAGAGTTCCTCATGCTGATGGCAGGGCTGTGTTACTCTGGTAGAAACAGAGTTCCTCATGCTGACGGCAGGGCTGTGTTACTGTCTGGTAGAAACAGAGTTCCTCATGCTGATGGCAGGGCTGTGTTACTCTGGTAGAAACAGAGTTCCTCATGCTGACAGCATGGCTGTGTTACTGTCTGGTAGAAAGAGTTCCTCATGCTGATGGCAGGGCTGTGTTACTCTTGTAGAAACAGAGTTCCTCAAGCTGACGGCAGGGCTGTGTTACTCTCTGGTAGAAACAGAGTTCCTCATGCTGATGGCAGGGCTGTGTTACTCTGGTAGAGACAGAGTTCCTCATGCTGATGGCAGGGCTGTGTTACTGTCTGGTAGAAACAGAGTTCATCATGCTGACGGCAGGGCTGTGTTACTGTCTGGTAGAAACAGAGTTCCTCATGCTGATGGCAGGGCTGTGTTACTGTCTGGTAGAAACAGAGTTCCTCATGCTGATGGCAGGGCTGTGTTACTGTCTGGTAGAAACAGAGTTCCTCATGCTGATGGCAGGACTGTGTTACTCTTGTAGAAACAGAGTTCCTCAAGCTGACGGCAGGGCTGTGTTACTCTCTGGTAGAAACAGAGTTCCTCATGCTGATGGCAGGGCTGTGTTACTCTGGTAGAAACAGAGTTCCTCATGCTGACGGCAGGGCTGTGTTACTGTCTGGTAGAAACAGAGTTCCTCATGCTGATGGCAGGGCTGTGTTACTCTGGTAGAAACAGAGTTCCTCATGCTGACAGCATGGCTGTGTTACTGTCTGGTAGAAAGAGTTCCTCATGCTGATGGCAGGGCTGTGTTACTCTCTGGTAGAAACAGAGTTCCTCATGCTGATGGCAGGGCTGTGTTACTGTCTGGTAGAAACAGAGTTCCTCATGCTGACGGCAGGGCTGTGTTACTCTAGTAGAAAAAGAGTTCCTCATGCTGATGGCAGGGCTGTGTTACTGTCTGGTAGAAACAGAGTTCCTCATGCTGATGGCAGGGCTGTGTTACTCTGGTAGAGACAGAGTTCCTCATGCTGATGGCAGGGCTGTGTTACTGTCTGGTAGAAACAGAGTTCCTCATGCTGGTGGCAGGGCTGTGTTACTGTCTGGTAGAAACAGAGTTCCTCATGCTGACGGCAGGGATGTGTTACTCTCTGGTAGAAACAGAGTTCCTCATGCTGACGGCAGGGCTGTGTTACTCTGGTAGAAACAGAGTTCCTCATGCTGACGACAGGGCTGTGTAACTCTGGTAGAAACAGAGTTCCTCATGCTGACGGCAGGGCTGTGTTACTGTCTGGTAGAAACAGAGTTCCTCATGCTGATGGCAGGGCTGTGTTACTGTCTGGTAGAAACAGAGTTCCTCATGCTGACGGCAGGGCTTTGTTACTGTCTGGTAGAAACAGAGTTCCTCATGCTGACGGCAGGGCTGTGTTACTCTGGTAGAAACAGAGTTCCTCATGCTGACGGCAGGACTGTGTTACTGTCTGGTAGAAACAGAGTTCGTCATGCTGACGGCAGGGCTGTGTTACTGTCTGGTAGAAACAGAGTTCCTCATGCTGACGGCAGGGCTGTGTTACTGTCTGGTAGAAACGGAGTTCCTCATGCTGACGGCAGGGCTGTGTTACTGTCTGGTAGAAACAGAGTTCCTCATGCTGATGGCAGGGCTGTGTTACTGTCTGGTAGAAACAGAGTTCCTCATGCTGACGGCAGGGCTGTGTTACTGTCTGGTAGAAACAGAGTTCCTCATGCTGACGGCAGGGCTGTGTTACTGTCTGGTAGAAACAGAGTTCCTCATGCTGACGACAGGGCTGTGTTACTCTGGTAGAAACAGAGTTCCTCATGCTGACGGCAGGGCTGTGTTACTGTCTGGTAGAAACAGAGTTCCTCATGCTGATGGCAGGGCTGTGTTACTCTTGTAGAAACAGAGTTCCTCATGCTGATGGCAGGGCTGTGTTACTGTCTGGTAGAAACAGAGTTCCTCATGCTGATGGCAGGACTGTGTTACTCTTGTAGAAACAGAGTTCCTCAAGCTGACGGCAGGGCTGTGTTACTCTCTGGTAGAAACAGAGTTCCTCATGCTGATGGCAGGGCTGTGTTACTCTGGTAGAAACAGAGTTCCTCATGCTGACGGCAGGGCTGTGTTACTGTCTGGTAGAAACAGAGTTCCTCATGCTGATGGCAGGGCTGTGTTACTCTGGTAGAAACAGAGTTCCTCATGCTGACAGCATGGCTGTGTTACTGTCTGGTAGAAAGAGTTCCTCATGCTGATGGCAGGGCTGTGTTACTCTCTGGTAGAAACAGAGTTCCTCATGCTGATGGCAGGGCTGTGTTACTGTCTGGTAGAAACAGAGTTCCTCATGCTGATGGCAGGGCTGTGTTACTCTGGTAGAGACAGAGTTCCTCATGCTGATGGCAGGGCTGTGTTACTGTCTGGTAGAAACAGAGTTCATCATGCTGACGGCAGGGCTGTGTTACTGTCTGGTAGAAACAGAGTTCCTCATGCTGATGGCAGGGCTGTGTTACTGTCTGGTAGAAACAGAGTTCCTCATGCTGATGGCAGGGCTGTGTTACTCTGGTAGAAACAGAGTTCCTCATGCTGACGGCAGGGCTGTGTTACTGTCTGGTAGAAACAGAGTTCCTCATGCTGACGACAGGGCTGTGTTACTGTCTGGTAGAAACAGAGTTCCTCATGCTAACGGCAGGGCTGTGTTACTCTGGTATAAACAGAGTTCCTCATGCTGACGGCAGGGCTGTGTTACTGTCTGGTAGAAACAGAGTTCCTCATGCTGACAGCAGGGCTCTGTTACTGTCTGGTAGAAGCAGAGTTCCTCATACTGACGACAGGGTTGTGTTACACTGGTAGAAACAGAGTTCCTCATGCTGACGGCAGGGCTGTGTTACTCTCTGGTAGAAACAGAGCTCCTCATGCTTACGGCAGGGCTGTGTTACTGTCTGGTAGAAACAGAGTTCCTCATGCTGAGGGCAGGGCTGTGTTACTCTGGTAGAAACAGAGTTCCTCATCCAACGGCAGGGCTGTGTTACTGTCTGGTAGAAACAGAGTTCCTCATGCTGATGGCAGGGCTGTTACTCTCTGGTAGAAACAGAGTTCCTCATGCTGACGGCAGGGCTGTGTTACTGTCTGGTAAAAACAGAGTTCCTCATGCTGACGACAGGGCTGTGTTACTGTCTGGTAGAAACAGAATTCCTCATGCTGACGACAGGGCTGTGTTACTCTCTGGTAGAAACAGAGTTCCTCATGCTGACGGCAGGGCTGTGTTACTCTGGTAGAAACAGAGTTCCTCATGCTGATGGCAGGGCTGTGTTACTGTCTGGTAGAAACAGAGTTCCTCATGCTGACGGCAGGGCTGTGTTACTCTGGTAGAAACAGAGTTCCTCATGCTGACGGCAGGGCTGTGTTACTCTCTGGTAGAAACAGAGTTCCTCATGCTGATGGCAGGGCTGTGTTACTCTGGTAGAAACAGAGTTCCTCATGCTGAGGGCAGGGCTGTGTTACTCTGGTAGAAACAGAGTTCCTCATGCTGACGGCAGGGCTGTGTTACTGTCTGGTAGAAACAGAGTTCCTCATCCAACGGCAGGGCTGTGTTACTGTCTGGTAGAAACAGAGTTCCTCATGCTGACGGCAGGGCTGTGTTACTCTGGTAGAAACAGAGTTCCTCATGCTGATGGCAGGGCTGTGTTACTGTCTGGTAGAAACAGAGTTCCTCATGCTGATGGCAGGGCTGTGTTACTATGGTAGAAACAGTGTTCCTCATGCTGATGGCAGGGCTGTGTTACTCTGGTAGAAACAGAGTTCCTCATGCTGACGGCAGGGCTGTTTTACTGTCTGGTAGAAACAGAGTTCCTCATGCTGACGGCAGGGCTGTGTTACTGTCTGGTAGAAACAGAGTTCCTCATGCTGACGGCAGGGCTCTGTTACTGTCTGGTAGAAACAGAGTTCCTCATGCTGATGGCAGGGCTGTGTTACTGTCTGGTAGAAACAGAGTTCCTCATGCTGACGGCAGGGCTGTGTTACTCTGGTAGAAACAGAGTTCCTCATGGTGATGGCAGGGCTGTGTTACTGTCTGGTAGAAACAGAGTTCCTCATGCTGATGGCAGGACTGTGTTACTCTTGTAGAAACAGAGTTCCTCATGCTGACGGCAGGGCTGTGTTGCTCTCTGGTAGAAACAGAGTTCCTCATGCTGATGGCAGGGCTGTGTTACTCTGGTAGAAACAGAGTTCTTCATGCTGACGGCAGGGCTGTGTTACTGTCTGGTAGAAACAGAGTTCCTCATGCTGACGGCAGGGCTGTGTTACTCTTGTAGAAACAGAGTTCCTCATGCTGACGGCAGGGCTGTGTTACTGTCTGGTAGAAACAGAGTTCCTCATGCTGATGGCAGGGCTGATTTACTCTGGTAGAAACAGAGTTCCTCATGCTGATGGCAGGGCTGTGTTACTGTCTGGTAGAAACAGAGTTCCTCATGCTGATGGCAGGACTGTGTTACTCTTGTAGAAACAGAGTTCCTCATGCTGATGGCAGGACTGTGTTACTCTTGTAGAAACAGAGTTCCTCATGCTGACGGCAGGGCTGTGTTACTGTCTGGTAGAAACAGAGTTCCTCATGCTGATGGCAGGGCTGTGTTACTCTGGTAGAAACAGAGTTCGTCATGCTGACGGCAGGGCTGTGTTACTGTCTGGTAGAAACAGAGTTTCTCAAGCTGACGGCAGGGCTGTGTTACTGTCTGGTAGAAACAGAGTTCCTCATGCTGATGGCAGGGCTGTGTTACTGTCTGTTAGAAACAGAGTTCCTCATGCTGACGGCAGGGCAGTGTTACTCTCTGGTAGAAACAGAGTTCCTCATGCTGATGGCAGGGCTGTGTTACTGTCTGGTAGAAACAGAGTTCCTCATGCTGATGGCAGGGCTGTGTTACTCTGGTAGAAACAGAGTTCCTCATGCTGATGGCAGGGCTGTGTTACTGTCTGGTAGAAACAGAGTTCCTCATGCTGACGGCAGGGCTGTGTTACTGTCTGGTAGAAGAGTTCCTCATGCTGACGGCAGGGCTGTGTTACTGTCTGGTAGAAACAGAGTTCCTCATGCTGACGGCAGGGCTGTGTTACTCTGGTAGAAACAGAGTTCCTCATGCTGACGACAGGGCTGTGTAACTCTGGTAGAAACAGAGTTCCTCATGCTGACGGCAGGGCTGTGTTACTGTCTGGTAGAAACAGAGTTCCTCATGCTGATGGCAGGGCTGTGTTACTGTCTGGTAGAAACAGAGTTCCTCATGCTGACGGCAGGGCTTTGTTACTGTCTGGTAGAAACAGAGTTCCTCATGCTGACGGCAGGGCTGTGTTACTCTGGTAGAAACAGAGTTCCTCATGCTGACGGCAGGACTGTGTTACTGTCTGGTAGAAACAGAGTTCGTCATGCTGACGGCAGGGCTGTGTTACTGTCTGGTAGAAACAGAGTTCCTCATGCTGACGGCAGGGCTGTGTTACTGTCTGGTAGAAACGGAGTTCCTCATGCTGACGGCAGGGCTGTGTTACTGTCTGGTAGAAACAGAGTTCCTCATGCTGGTGGCAGGGCTGTGTTACTGTCTGGTAGAAACAGAGTTCCTCATGCTGACGGCAGGGCTGTGTTACTGTCTGGTAGAAACAGAGTTCCTCATGCTGACGGCAGGGCTGTGTTACTGTCTGGTAGAAACAGAGTTCCTCATGCTGACGACAGGGCTGTGTTACTCTGGTAGAAACAGAGTTCCTCATGCTGACGGCAGGGCTGTGTTACTGTCTGGTAGAAACAGAGTTCCTCATGCTGATGGCAGGGCTGTGTTACTCTTGTAGAAACAGAGTTCCTCATGCTGATGGCAGGGCTGTGTTACTGTCTGGTAGAAACAGAGTTCCTCATGCTGATGGCAGGACTGTGTTACTCTTGTAGAAACAGAGTTCCTCAAGCTGACGGCAGGGCTGTGTTACTCTCTGGTAGAAACAGAGTTCCTCATGCTGATGGCAGGGCTGTGTTACTCTGGTAGAAACAGAGTTCCTCATGCTGACGGCAGGGCTGTGTTACTGTCTGGTAGAAACAGAGTTCCTCATGCTGATGGCAGGGCTGTGTTACTCTGGTAGAAACAGAGTTCCTCATGCTGACAGCATGGCTGTGTTACTGTCTGGTAGAAAGAGTTCCTCATGCTGATGGCAGGGCTGTGTTACTCTCTGGTAGAAACAGAGTTCCTCATGCTGATGGCAGGGCTGTGTTACTGTCTGGTAGAAACAGAGTTCCTCATGCTGATGGCAGGGCTGTGTTACTCTGGTAGAGACAGAGTTCCTCATGCTGATGGCAGGGCTGTGTTACTGTCTGGTAGAAACAGAGTTCATCATGCTGACGGCAGGGCTGTGTTACTGTCTGGTAGAAACAGAGTTCCTCATGCTGATGGCAGGGCTGTGTTACTGTCTGGTAGAAACAGAGTTCCTCATGCTGATGGCAGGGCTGTGTTACTCTGGTAGAAACAGAGTTCCTCATGCTGACGGCAGGGCTGTGTTACTGTCTGGTAGAAACAGAGTTCCTCATGCTGACGACAGGGCTGTGTTACTGTCTGGTAGAAACAGAGTTCCTCATGCTAACGGCAGGGCTGTGTTACTCTGGTATAAACAGAGTTCCTCATGCTGACGGCAGGGCTGTGTTACTGTCTGGTAGAAACAGAGTTCCTCATGCTGACAGCAGGGCTCTGTTACTGTCTGGTAGAAGCAGAGTTCCTCATACTGACGACAGGGTTGTGTTACACTGGTAGAAACAGAGTTCCTCATGCTGACGGCAGGGCTGTGTTACTCTCTGGTAGAAACAGAGCTCCTCATGCTTACGGCAGGGCTGTGTTACTGTCTGGTAGAAACAGAGTTCCTCATGCTGAGGGCAGGGCTGTGTTACTCTGGTAGAAACAGAGTTCCTCATCCAACGGCAGGGCTGTGTTACTGTCTGGTAGAAACAGAGTTCCTCATGCTGATGGCAGGGCTGTTACTCTCTGGTAGAAACAGAGTTCCTCATGCTGACGGCAGGGCTGTGTTACTGTCTGGTAAAAACAGAGTTCCTCATGCTGACGACAGGGCTGTGTTACTGTCTGGTAGAAACAGAATTCCTCATGCTGACGACAGGGCTGTGTTACTCTCTGGTAGAAACAGAGTTCCTCATGCTGACGGCAGGGCTGTGTTACTCTGGTAGAAACAGAGTTCCTCATGCTGATGGCAGGGCTGTGTTACTGTCTGGTAGAAACAGAGTTCCTCATGCTGACGGCAGGGCTGTGTTACTCTGGTAGAAACAGAGTTCCTCATGCTGATGGCAGGACTGTGTTACTCTTGTAGAAACAGAGTTCCTCATGCTGACGGCAGGGCTGTGTTACTGTCTGGTAGAAACAGAGTTCCTCATGCTGATGGCAGGGCTGTGTTACTCTGGTAGAAACAGAGTTCGTCATGCTGACGGCAGGGCTGTGTTACTGTCTGGTAGAAACAGAGTTTCTCAAGCTGACGGCAGGGCTGTGTTACTGTCTGGTAGAAACAGAGTTCCTCATGCTGATGGCAGGGCTGTGTTACTGTCTGTTAGAAACAGAGTTCCTCATGCTGACGGCAGGGCAGTGTTACTCTCTGGTAGAAACAGAGTTCCTCATGCTGATGGCAGGGCTGTGTTACTGTCTGGTAGAAACAGAGTTCCTCATGCTGATGGCAGGGCTGTGTTACTCTGGTAGAAACAGAGTTCCTCATGCTGATGGCAGGGCTGTGTTACTGTCTGGTAGAAACAGAGTTCCTCATGCTGACGGCAGGGCTGTGTTACTGTCTGGTAGAAGAGTTCCTCATGCTGACGGCAGGGCTGTGTTACTGTCTGGTAGAAACAGAGTTCCTCATGCTGACGGCAGGGCTGTGTTACTCTGGTAGAAACAGAGTTCCTCATGCTGACGACAGGGCTGTGTAACTCTGGTAGAAACAGAGTTCCTCATGCTGACGGCAGGGCTGTGTTACTGTCTGGTAGAAACAGAGTTCCTCATGCTGATGGCAGGGCTGTGTTACTGTCTGGTAGAAACAGAGTTCCTCATGCTGACGGCAGGGCTTTGTTACTGTCTGGTAGAAACAGAGTTCCTCATGCTGACGGCAGGGCTGTGTTACTCTGGTAGAAACAGAGTTCCTCATGCTGACGGCAGGACTGTGTTACTGTCTGGTAGAAACAGAGTTCGTCATGCTGACGGCAGGGCTGTGTTACTGTCTGGTAGAAACAGAGTTCCTCATGCTGACGGCAGGGCTGTGTTACTGTCTGGTAGAAACGGAGTTCCTCATGCTGACGGCAGGGCTGTGTTACTGTCTGGTAGAAACAGAGTTCCTCATGCTGGTGGCAGGGCTGTGTTACTGTCTGGTAGAAACAGAGTTCCTCATGCTGACGGCAGGGCTGTGTTACTGTCTGGTAGAAACAGAGTTCCTCATGCTGACGGCAGGGCTGTGTTACTGTCTGGTAGAAACAGAGTTCCTCATGCTGACGACAGGGCTGTGTTACTCTGGTAGAAACAGAGTTCCTCATGCTGACGGCAGGGCTGTGTTACTGTCTGGTAGAAACAGAGTTCCTCATGCTGATGGCAGGGCTGTGTTACTCTTGTAGAAACAGAGTTCCTCATGCTGATGGCAGGGCTGTGTTACTGTCTGGTAGAAACAGAGTTCCTCATGCTGATGGCAGGACTGTGTTACTCTTGTAGAAACAGAGTTCCTCAAGCTGACGGCAGGGCTGTGTTACTCTCTGGTAGAAACAGAGTTCCTCATGCTGATGGCAGGGCTGTGTTACTCTGGTAGAAACAGAGTTCCTCATGCTGACGGCAGGGCTGTGTTACTGTCTGGTAGAAACAGAGTTCCTCATGCTGATGGCAGGGCTGTGTTACTCTGGTAGAAACAGAGTTCCTCATGCTGACAGCATGGCTGTGTTACTGTCTGGTAGAAAGAGTTCCTCATGCTGATGGCAGGGCTGTGTTACTCTCTGGTAGAAACAGAGTTCCTCATGCTGATGGCAGGGCTGTGTTACTGTCTGGTAGAAACAGAGTTCCTCATGCTGATGGCAGGGCTGTGTTACTCTGGTAGAGACAGAGTTCCTCATGCTGATGGCAGGGCTGTGTTACTGTCTGGTAGAAACAGAGTTCATCATGCTGACGGCAGGGCTGTGTTACTGTCTGGTAGAAACAGAGTTCCTCATGCTGATGGCAGGGCTGTGTTACTGTCTGGTAGAAACAGAGTTCCTCATGCTGATGGCAGGGCTGTGTTACTCTGGTAGAAACAGAGTTCCTCATGCTGACGGCAGGGCTGTGTTACTGTCTGGTAGAAACAGAGTTCCTCATGCTGACGACAGGGCTGTGTTACTGTCTGGTAGAAACAGAGTTCCTCATGCTAACGGCAGGGCTGTGTTACTCTGGTATAAACAGAGTTCCTCATGCTGACGGCAGGGCTGTGTTACTGTCTGGTAGAAACAGAGTTCCTCATGCTGACAGCAGGGCTCTGTTACTGTCTGGTAGAAGCAGAGTTCCTCATACTGACGACAGGGTTGTGTTACACTGGTAGAAACAGAGTTCCTCATGCTGACGGCAGGGCTGTGTTACTCTCTGGTAGAAACAGAGCTCCTCATGCTTACGGCAGGGCTGTGTTACTGTCTGGTAGAAACAGAGTTCCTCATGCTGAGGGCAGGGCTGTGTTACTCTGGTAGAAACAGAGTTCCTCATCCAACGGCAGGGCTGTGTTACTGTCTGGTAGAAACAGAGTTCCTCATGCTGATGGCAGGGCTGTTACTCTCTGGTAGAAACAGAGTTCCTCATGCTGACGGCAGGGCTGTGTTACTGTCTGGTAAAAACAGAGTTCCTCATGCTGACGACAGGGCTGTGTTACTGTCTGGTAGAAACAGAATTCCTCATGCTGACGACAGGGCTGTGTTACTCTCTGGTAGAAACAGAGTTCCTCATGCTGACGGCAGGGCTGTGTTACTCTGGTAGAAACAGAGTTCCTCATGCTGATGGCAGGGCTGTGTTACTGTCTGGTAGAAACAGAGTTCCTCATGCTGACGGCAGGGCTGTGTTACTCTGGTAGAAACAGAGTTCCTCATGCTGACGGCAGGGCTGTGTTACTCTCTGGTAGAAACAGAGTTCCTCATGCTGATGGCAGGGCTGTGTTACTCTGGTAGAAACAGAGTTCCTCATGCTGAGGGCAGGGCTGTGTTACTCTGGTAGAAACAGAGTTCCTCATGCTGACGGCAGGGCTGTGTTACTGTCTGGTAGAAACAGAGTTCCTCATCCAACGGCAGGGCTGTGTTACTGTCTGGTAGAAACAGAGTTCCTCATGCTGACGGCAGGGCTGTGTTACTCTGGTAGAAACAGAGTTCCTCATGCTGATGGCAGGGCTGTGTTACTGTCTGGTAGAAACAGAGTTCCTCATGCTGATGGCAGGGCTGTGTTACTATGGTAGAAACAGTGTTCCTCATGCTGATGGCAGGGCTGTGTTACTCTGGTAGAAACAGAGTTCCTCATGCTGACGGCAGGGCTGTTTTACTGTCTGGTAGAAACAGAGTTCCTCATGCTGACGGCAGGGCTGTGTTACTGTCTGGTAGAAACAGAGTTCCTCATGCTGACGGCAGGGCTCTGTTACTGTCTGGTAGAAACAGAGTTCCTCATGCTGATGGCAGGGCTGTGTTACTGTCTGGTAGAAACAGAGTTCCTCATGCTGACGGCAGGGCTGTGTTACTCTGGTAGAAACAGAGTTCCTCATGGTGATGGCAGGGCTGTGTTACTGTCTGGTAGAAACAGAGTTCCTCATGCTGATGGCAGGACTGTGTTACTCTTGTAGAAACAGAGTTCCTCATGCTGACGGCAGGGCTGTGTTGCTCTCTGGTAGAAACAGAGTTCCTCATGCTGATGGCAGGGCTGTGTTACTCTGGTAGAAACAGAGTTCTTCATGCTGACGGCAGGGCTGTGTTACTGTCTGGTAGAAACAGAGTTCCTCATGCTGACGGCAGGGCTGTGTTACTCTTGTAGAAACAGAGTTCCTCATGCTGACGGCAGGGCTGTGTTACTGTCTGGTAGAAACAGAGTTCCTCATGCTGATGGCAGGGCTGATTTACTCTGGTAGAAACAGAGTTCCTCATGCTGATGGCAGGGCTGTGTTACTGTCTGGTAGAAACAGAGTTCCTCATGCTGATGGCAGGACTGTGTTACTCTTGTAGAAACAGAGTTCCTCATGCTGATGGCAGGACTGTGTTACTCTTGTAGAAACAGAGTTCCTCATGCTGACGGCAGGGCTGTGTTACTGTCTGGTAGAAACAGAGTTCCTCATGCTGATGGCAGGGCTGTGTTACTCTGGTAGAAACAGAGTTCGTCATGCTGACGGCAGGGCTGTGTTACTGTCTGGTAGAAACAGAGTTTCTCAAGCTGACGGCAGGGCTGTGTTACTGTCTGGTAGAAACAGAGTTCCTCATGCTGATGGCAGGGCTGTGTTACTGTCTGTTAGAAACAGAGTTCCTCATGCTGACGGCAGGGCAGTGTTACTCTCTGGTAGAAACAGAGTTCCTCATGCTGATGGCAGGGCTGTGTTACTGTCTGGTAGAAACAGAGTTCCTCATGCTGATGGCAGGGCTGTGTTACTCTGGTAGAAACAGAGTTCCTCATGCTGATGGCAGGGCTGTGTTACTGTCTGGTAGAAACAGAGTTCCTCATGCTGACGGCAGGGCTGTGTTACTGTCTGGTAGAAGAGTTCCTCATGCTGACGGCAGGGCTGTGTTACTGTCTGGTAGAAACAGAGTTCCTCATGCTGGTGGCAGGGCTGTGTTACTGTCTGGTAGAAACAGAGTTCCTCATGCTGACGGCAGGGCTGTGTTACTGTCTGGTAGAAACAGAGTTCCTCATGCTGACGGCAGGGCTGTGTTACTGTCTGGTAGAAACAGAGTTCCTCATGCTGACGACAGGGCTGTGTTACTCTGGTAGAAACAGAGTTCCTCATGCTGACGGCAGGGCTGTGTTACTGTCTGGTAGAAACAGAGTTCCTCATGCTGATGGCAGGGCTGTGTTACTCTGGTAGAAACAGAGTTCCTCATGCTGATGGCAGGGCTGTGTTACTGTCTGGTAGAAACAGAGTTCCTCATGCTGATGGCAGGACTGTGTTACTCTTGTAGAAACAGAGTTCCTCAAGCTGACGGCAGGGCTGTGTTACTCTCTGGTAGAAACAGAGTTCCTCATGCTGATGGCAGGGCTGTGTTACTCTGGTAGAAACAGAGTTCCTCATGCTGACGGCAGGGCTGTGTTACTGTCTGGTAGAAACAGAGTTCCTCATGCTGATGGCAGGGCTGTGTTACTCTGGTAGAAACAGAGTTCCTCATGCTGACAGCATGGCTGTGTTACTGTCTGGTAGAAAGAGTTCCTCATGCTGATGGCAGGGCTGTGTTACTCTCTGGTAGAAACAGAGTTCCTCATGCTGATGGCAGGGCTGTGTTACTGTCTGGTAGAAACAGAGTTCCTCATGCTGATGGCAGGGCTGTGTTACTCTGGTAAAGACAGAGTTCCTCATGCTGATGGCAGGGCTGTGTTACTGTCTGGTAGAAACAGAGTTCATCATGCTGACGGCAGGGCTGTGTTACTGTCTGGTAGAAACAGAGTTCCTCATGCTGATGGCAGGGCTGTGTTACTGTCTGGTAGAAACAGAGTTCCTCATGCTGATGGCAGGGCTGTGTTACTCTGGTAGAAACAGAGTTCCTCATGCTGACGGCAGGGCTGTGTTACTGTCTGGTAGAAACAGAGTTCCTCATGCTGACGACAGGGCTGTGTTACTGTCTGGTAGAAACAGAGTTCCTCATGCTAACGGCAGGGCTGTGTTACTCTGGTATAAACAGAGTTCCTCATGCTGACGGCAGGGCTGTGTTACTGTCTGGTAGAAACAGAGTTCCTCATGCTGACAGCAGGGCTCTGTTACTGTCTGGTAGAAGCAGAGTTCCTCATACTGACGACAGGGTTGTGTTACACTGGTAGAAACAGAGTTCCTCATGCTGACGGCAGGGCTGTGTTACTCTCTGGTAGAAACAGAGCTCCTCATGCTTACGGCAGGGCTGTGTTACTGTCTGGTAGAAACAGAGTTCCTCATGCTGAGGGCAGGGCTGTGTTACTCTGGTAGAAACAGAGTTCCTCATCCAACGGCAGGGCTGTGTTACTGTCTGGTAGAAACAGAGTTCCTCATGCTGATGGCAGGGCTGTTACTCTCTGGTAGAAACAGAGTTCCTCATGCTGACGGCAGGGCTGTGTTACTGTCTGGTAAAAACAGAGTTCCTCATGCTGACGACAGGGCTGTGTTACTGTCTGGTAGAAACAGAATTCCTCATGCTGACGACAGGGCTGTGTTACTCTCTGGTAGAAACAGAGTTCCTCATGCTGACGGCAGGGCTGTGTTACTCTGGTAGAAACAGAGTTCCTCATGCTGATGGCAGGGCTGTGTTACTGTCTGGTAGAAACAGAGTTCCTCATGCTGACGGCAGGGCTGTGTTACTCTGGTAGAAACAGAGTTCCTCATGCTGACGGCAGGGCTGTGTTACTCTCTGGTAGTAACAGAGTTCCTCATGCTGATGGCAGGGCTGTGTTACTCTGGTAGAAACAGAGTTCCTCATGCTGAGGGCAGGGCTGTGTTACTCTGGTAGAAACAGAGTTCCTCATGCTGACGGCAGGGCTGTGTTACTGTCTGGTAGAAACAGAGTTCCTCATCCAACGGCAGGGCTGTGTTACTGTCTGGTAGAAACAGAGTTCCTCATGCTGACGGCAGGGCTGTGTTACTCTGGTAGAAACAGAGTTCCTCATGCTGATGGCAGGGCTGTGTTACTGTCTGGTAGAAACAGAGTTCCTCATGCTGATGGCAGGGCTGTGTTACTATGGTAGAAACAGTGTTCCTCATGCTGATGGCAGGGCTGTGTTACTCTGGTAGAAACAGAGTTCCTCATGCTGACGGCAGGGCTGTTTTACTGTCTGGTAGAAACAGAGTTCCTCATGCTGACGGCAGGGCTGTGTTACTGTCTGGTAGAAACAGAGTTCCTCATGCTGACGGCAGGGCTCTGTTACTGTCTGGTAGAAACAGAGTTCCTCATGCTGATGGCAGGGCTGTGTTACTGTCTGGTAGAAACAGAGTTCCTCATGCTGACGGCAGGGCTGTGTTACTCTGGTAGAAACAGAGTTCCTCATGGTGATGGCAGGGCTGTGTTACTGTCTGGTAGAAACAGAGTTCCTCATGCTGATGGCAGGACTGTGTTACTCTTGTAGAAACAGAGTTCCTCATGCTGACGGCAGGGCTGTGTTGCTCTCTGGTAGAAACAGAGTTCCTCATGCTGATGGCAGGGCTGTGTTACTCTGGTAGAAACAGAGTTCTTCATGCTGACGGCAGGGCTGTGTTACTGTCTGGTAGAAACAGAGTTCCTCATGCTGACGGCAGGGCTGTGTTACTCTTGTAGAAACAGAGTTCCTCATGCTGACGGCAGGGCTGTGTTACTGTCTGGTAGAAACAGAGTTCCTCATGCTGATGGCAGGGCTGATTTACTCTGGTAGAAACAGAGTTCCTCATGCTGATGGCAGGGCTGTGTTACTGTCTGGTAGAAACAGAGTTCCTCATGCTGATGGCAGGACTGTGTTACTCTTGTAGAAACAGAGTTCCTCATGCTGATGGCAGGACTGTGTTACTCTTGTAGAAACAGAGTTCCTCATGCTGACGGCAGGGCTGTGTTACTGTCTGGTAGAAACAGAGTTCCTCATGCTGATGGCAGGGCTGTGTTACTCTGGTAGAAACAGAGTTCGTCATGCTGACGGCAGGGCTGTGTTACTGTCTGGTAGAAACAGAGTTTCTCAAGCTGACGGCAGGGCTGTGTTACTGTCTGGTAGAAACAGAGTTCCTCATGCTGATGGCAGGGCTGTGTTACTGTCTGTTAGAAACAGAGTTCCTCATGCTGACGGCAGGGCAGTGTTACTCTCTGGTAGAAACAG
The DNA here is from genome assembly GCF_029633865.1 of Lampris incognitus. Lineage (NCBI taxonomy): Eukaryota > Metazoa > Chordata > Actinopteri > Lampriformes > Lampridae > Lampris > Lampris incognitus. The sequence continues at coordinate 82,567,820 of NC_079211.1, read as the reverse complement.
AGTTCCTCATGCTGATGGCAGGGCTGTGTTACTGTCTGGTAGAAACAGAGTTCCTCATGCTGACGGCAGGGCTGTGTTACTGTCTGGTAGAAACAGAGTTCCTCATGCTGATGGCAGGGCTGTGTTACTGTCTGGTAGAAACAGAGTTCCTCATGCTGACGGCAGGGCTGTGTTACCCTCTGGTAGTAACAGAGTTCCTCATTCTGACGGCAGGGCTGTGTTACTGTCTGGTAGAAACAGAGTTCCTCATGCTGACGGCAGGGCTGTGTTACTCTGGTAGAAACAGAGTCCCTCATGCTGACGGCAGGGCTGTTACTCTCTGGTAGAAACAGAGTTCCTCATGCTGACGACAGGGCTGTGTTACTCTGGTAGAAACAGAGTTCCTCATGCTGACGGCAGGGCTGTGTTACTGTCTGGTAGAAACAGAGTTCCTCATGCTGACGGCAGGGCTGTGTTACTCTGGTAGAAACAGAGTTCCTCATGCTGATGGCAGGGCTGTGTTACTGTCTGGTAGAAACAGAATTCCTCATGCTGATGGCAGGGCTGTTACTCTCTGGTAGAAACAGAGTTCCTCATGCTGATGGCAGGGCTGTGTTACTGTCTGGTAGAAACAGAGTTCCTCATGCTGATGGCAGGGCTGTGTTACTCTGGTAGAAACAGAGTTCCTCATGCTGACGGCAGGGCTGTGTTACTGTCTGGTAGAAACAGAGTTCCTCATGCTGACGACAGGGCTGTGTTACTGTCTGGTAGAAACAGAGTTCCTCATGCTAACGGCAGGGCTGTGTTACTCTGGTATAAACAGAGTTCCTCATGCTGACGGCAGGGCTGTGTTACTGTCTGGTAGAAACAGAGTTCCTCATGCTGACAGCAGGGCTCTGTTACTGTCTGGTAGAAACAGAGTTCCTCATGCTGACGACAGGGTTGTGTTACACTGGTAGAAAAAGAGTTCCTCATGCTGACGGCAGGGCTGTGTTACTCTCTGGTAGAAACAGAGCTCCTCATGCTTACGGCAGGGCTGTGTTACTGTCTGGTAGAAACAGAGTTCCTCATGCTGAGGTCAGGGCTGTGTTACTCTGGTAGAAACAGAGTTCCTCATGCTGGTGGCAGGGCTGTGTTACTGTCTGGTAGAAACAGAGTTCCTCATGCTGACGGCAGGGCTGTGTTACTGTCTGGTAGAAACAGAGTTCCTCATGCTGGCGACAGGGCTGTGTTACTCTGGTAGAAACAGAGTTCCTCATGCTGACGGCAGGGCTGTGTTACTGTCTGGTAGAAACAGAGTTCCTCATGCTGACGGCAGGGCTGTGTTACTGTCTGGTAGAAACAGAGTCCCTCATGCTGACGGCAGGGCTGTGTTACTGTCTGGTAGAAACAGAGTTCCTCATGCTGACGGCAGGGCTGTGTTACTGTCTGGTAGAAACAGAGTTCCTCATGCTGACGGCAGGGCTGTGTTACTCTGGTAGAAACAGAGTTCCTCATGCTGACGACAGGGCTGTGTTACTCTGGTAGAAACAGAGTTCCTCATGCTGATGGCAGGGCTGTTACTCTCTGGTAGAAACAGACTTCCTCATGCTGACGGCAGGGCTGTGTTACTGTCTGGTAAAAACAGAGTTCCTCATGCTGACGACAGGGCTGTGTTACTGTCTGGTAGAAACAGAATTCCTCATGCTGACGACAGGGCTGTGTTACTCTCTGGTAGAAACAGAGTTCCTCATGCTGACGGCAGGGCTGTGTTACTCTGGTAGAAACAGAGTTCCTCATGCTGATGGCAGGGCTGTGTTACTGTCTGGTAGAAACAGAGTTCCTCATGCTAACGGCAGGGCTGTGTTACTCTGGTAGAAACAGAGTTCCTCATGCTGACGGCAGGGCTGTGTTACTCTCTGGTAGAAACAGAGTTCCTCATGCTGATGGCAGGGCTGTGTTACTCTGGTAGAAACAGAGTTCCTCATGCTGACGGCAGGGCCGTGTTACTGTCTGGTAGAAACAGAGTTCCTCATGCTGATGGCAGGGCTGTGTTACTGTCTGGTAGAAACAGAGTTCCTCATGCTGACGGCAGGGCTTTGTTACTGTCTGGTAGAAACAGAGTTCGTCATGCTGACGGCAGGGCTGTGTTACTCTGGTAGAAACAGAGTTCCTCATGCTGACGGCAGGACTGTGTTACTGTCTGGTAGAAACAGAGTTCGTCATGCTGACGGCTGGGCTGTGTTACTGTCTGGTAGAAACAGAGTTCCTCATGCTGACGGCAGGGCTGTGTTACTGTCTGGTAGAAACAGAGTTCCTCATGCTGACGGCAGGGCTGTGTTACTGTCTGGTAGAAACAGAGTTCCTCATGCTGACGACAGGGCTGTGTTACTCTGGTAGAAACAGAGTTCCTCATGCTGACGGCAGGGCTGTGTTACTGTCTGGTAGAAACAGAGTTCCTCATGCTGACGGCAGGGCTGTGTTACTGTCTGGTAGAAACAGAGTTCCTCATGCTGACGGCAGGGCTGTGTTACTGTCTGGTAGAAACAGAGTTCCTCATGCTGACGGCAGGGCTGTGTTACTGTCTGGTAGAAACAGAGTTCCTCATGCTGGTGGCAGGGCTGTGTTACTGTCTGGTAGAAACAGAGTTCCTCATGCTGACGGCAGGGATGTGTTACTCTCTGGTAGAAACAGAGTTCCTCATGCTGACGGCAGGGCTGTGTTACTCTGGTAGAAACAGAGTTCCTCATGCTGACGACAGGGCTGTGTTACTCTGGTAGAAACAGAGTTCCTCATGCTGACGGCAGGGCTGTGTTACTGTCTGGTAGAAACAGAGTTCCTCATGCTGATGGCAGGGCTGTGTTACTGTCTGGTAGAAACAGAGTTCCTCATGCTGACGGCAGGGCTTTGTTACTGTCTGGTAGAAACAGAGTTCCTCATGCTGACGGCAGGGCTGTGTTACTCTGGTAGAAACAGAGTTCCTCATGCTGAGGGCAGGGCTGTGTTACTCTGGTAGAAACAGAGTTCCTCATGCTGACGGCAGGGCTGTGTTACTGTCTGGTAGAAACAGAGTTCCTCATCCAACGGCAGGGCTGTGTTACTGTCTGGTAGAAACAGAGTTCCTCATGCTGACGGCAGGGCTGTGTTACTCTGGTAGAAACAGAGTTCCTCATGCTGATGGCAGGGCTGTGTTACTGTCTGGTAGAAACAGAGTTCCTCATGCTGATGGCAGGGCTGTGTTACTATGGTAGAAACAGTGTTCCTCATGCTGATGGCAGGGCTGTGTTACTCTGGTAGAAACAGAGTTCCTCATGCTGACGGCAGGGCTGTTTTACTGTCTGGTAGAAACAGAGTTCCTCATGCTGACGGCAGGGCTGTGTTACTGTCTGGTAGAAACAGAGTTCCTCATGCTGACGGCAGGGCTCTGTTACTGTCTGGTAGAAACAGAGTTCCTCATGCTGATGGCAGGGCTGTGTTACTGTCTGGTAGAAACAGAGTTCCTCATGCTGACGGCAGGGCTGTGTTACTCTGGTAGAAACAGAGTTCCTCATGGTGATGGCAGGGCTGTGTTACTGTCTGGTAGAAACAGAGTTCCTCATGCTGATGGCAGGACTGTGTTACTCTTGTAGAAACAGAGTTCCTCATGCTGACGGCAGGGCTGTGTTGCTCTCTGGTAGAAACAGAGTTCCTCATGCTGATGGCAGGGCTGTGTTACTCTGGTAGAAACAGAGTTCTTCATGCTGACGGCAGGGCTGTGTTACTGTCTGGTAGAAACAGAGTTCCTCATGCTGACGGCAGGGCTGTGTTACTCTTGTAGAAACAGAGTTCCTCATGCTGACGGCAGGGCTGTGTTACTCTCTGGTAGAAACAGAGTTCCTCATGCTGATGGCAGGGCTGATTTACTCTGGTAGAAACAGAGTTCCTCATGCTGATGGCAGGGCTGTGTTACTGTCTGGTAGAAACAGAGTTCCTCATGCTGATGGCAGGACTGTGTTACTCTTGTAGAAACAGAGTTCCTCATGCTGATGGCAGGACTGTGTTACTCTTGTAGAAACAGAGTTCCTCATGCTGACGGCAGGGCTGTGTTACTGTCTGGTAGAAACAGAGTTCCTCATGCTGATGGCAGGGCTGTGTTACTCTGGTAGAAACAGAGTTCGTCATGCTGACGGCAGGGCTGTGTTACTGTCTGGTAGAAACAGAGTTTCTCAAGCTGACTGCAGGGCTGTGTTACTGTCTGGTAGAAACAGAGTTCCTCATGCTGATGGCAGGGCTGTGTTACTGTCTGTTAGAAACAGAGTTCCTCATGCTGACGGCAGGGCAGTGTTACTCTCTGGTAGAAACAGAGTTCCTCATGCTGATGGCAGGGCTGTGTTACTGTCTGGTAGAAACAGAGTTCCTCATGCTGACGGCAGGGCTGTGTTACTGTCTGGTAGAAACAGAGTTCCTCATGCTGATGGCAGGGCTGTGTTACTGTCTGGTAGAAACTGAGTTCCTCATGCTGACGGCAGGGCTGTGTTACCCTCTGGTAGTAACAGAGTTCCTCATGCTGATTGCAGGGCTGTGTTACTGTCTGGTAGAAACTGAGTTCCTCATGCTGACGGCAGGGCTGTGTTACTCTGGTAGAAACAGAGTCCCTCATGCTGACGGCAGGGCTGTTACTCTCTGGTAGAAACAGAGTTCCTCATGCTGACGACAGGGCTGTGTTACTCTGGTAGAAACAGAGTTCCTCATGCTGACGGCAGGGCTGTGTTACTGTCTGGTAGAAACAGAGTTCCTCATGCTGACGGCAGGGCTGTGTTACTCTGGTAGAAACAGAGTTCCTCATGCTGATGGCAGGGCTGTGTTACTGTCTGGTAGAAACAGAATTCCTCATGCTGATGGCAGGGCTGTTACTCTCTGGTAGAAACAGAGTTCCTCATGCTGATGGCAGGGCTGTGTTACTGTCTGGTAGAAACAGAGTTCCTCATGCTGAGGTCAGGGCTGTGTTACTCTGGTAGAAACAGAGTTCCTCATGCTGGTGGCAGGGCTGTGTTACTGTCTGGTAGAAACAGAGTTCCTCATGCTGACGACAGGGCTGTGTTACTGTCTGGTAGAAACAGAGTTCCTCATGCTGACGACAGGGCTGTGTTACTCTGGTAGAAACAGAGTTCCTCATGCTGACGGCAGGGCTGTGTTACTGTCTGGTAGAAACAGAGTTCCTCATGCTGACGGCAGGGCTGTGTTACTGTCTGGTAGAAACAGAGTCCCTCATGCTGACGGCAGGGCTGTGTTACTGTCTGGTAGAAACAGAGTTCCTCATGCTGACGGCAGGGCTGTGTTACTGTCTGGTAGAAACAGAGTTCCTCATGCTGACGGCAGGGCTGTGTTACTCTGGTAGAAACAGAGTTCCTCATGCTGACGACAGGGCTGTGTTACTCTGGTAGAAACAGAGTTCCTCATGCTGATGGCAGGGCTGTTACTCTCTGGTAGAAACAGACTTCCTCATGCTGACGGCAGGGCTGTGTTACTGTCTGGTAAAAACAGAGTTCCTCATGCTGACGACAGGGCTGTGTTACTGTCTGGTAGAAACAGAATTCCTCATGCTGACGACAGGGCTGTGTTACTCTCTGGTAGAAACAGAGTTCCTCATGCTGACGGCAGGGCTGTGTTACTCTGGTAGAAACAGAGTTCCTCATGCTGATGGCAGGGCTGTGTTACTGTCTGGTAGAAACAGAGTTCCTCATGCTAACGGCAGGGCTGTGTTACTCTGGTAGAAACAGAGTTCCTCATGCTGACGGCAGGGCTGTGTTACTCTCTGGTAGAAACAGAGTTCCTCATGCTGATGGCAGGGCTGTGTTACTCTGGTAGAAACAGAGTTCCTCATGCTGACGGCAGGGCCGTGTTACTGTCTGGTAGAAACAGAGTTCCTCATGCTGATGGCAGGGCTGTGTTACTGTCTGGTAGAAACAGAGTTCCTCATGCTGACGGCAGGGCTTTGTTACTGTCTGGTAGAAACAGAGTTCGTCATGCTGACGGCAGGGCTGTGTTACTCTGGTAGAAACAGAGTTCCTCATGCTGACGGCAGGACTGTGTTACTGTCTGGTAGAAACAGAGTTCGTCATGCTGACGGCTGGGCTGTGTTACTGTCTGGTAGAAACAGAGTTCCTCATGCTGACGGCAGGGCTGTGTTACTGTCTGGTAGAAACAGAGTTCCTCATGCTGACGGCAGGGCTGTGTTACTGTCTGGTAGAAACAGAGTTCCTCATGCTGACGACAGGGCTGTGTTACTCTGGTAGAAACAGAGTTCCTCATGCTGACGGCAGGGCTGTGTTACTGTCTGGTAGAAACAGAGTTCGTCATGCTGACGGCAGGGCTGTGTTACTGTCTGGTAGAAACAGAGTTCCTCATGCTGACGGCAGGGCTGTGTTACTGTCTGGTAGAAACAGAGTTCCTCATGCTGACGGCAGGGCTGTGTTACTGTCTGGTAGAAACAGAGTTCCTCATGCTGGTGGCAGGGCTGTGTTACTGTCTGGTAGAAACAGAGTTCCTCATGCTGACGGCAGGGATGTGTTACTCTCTGGTAGAAACAGAGTTCCTCATGCTGACGGCAGGGCTGTGTTACTCTGGTAGAAACAGAGTTCCTCATGCTGACGACAGGGCTGTGTTACTCTGGTAGAAACAGAGTTCCTCATGCTGACGGCAGGGCTGTGTTACTGTCTGGTAGAAACAGAGTTCCTCATGCTGATGGCAGGGCTGTGTTACTGTCTGGTAGAAACAGAGTTCCTCATGCTGACGGCAGGGCTTTGTTACTGTCTGGTAGAAACAGAGTTCCTCATGCTGACGGCAGGGCTGTGTTACTCTGGTAGAAACAGAGTTCCTCATGCTGACGGCAGGACTGTGTTACTGTCTGGTAGAAACAGAGTTCGTCATGCTGACGGCAGGGCTGTGTTACTGTCTGGTAGAAACAGAGTTCCTCATGCTGACGGCAGGGCTGTGTTACTGTCTGGTAGAAACGGAGTTCCTCATGCTGACGGCAGGGCTGTGTTACTGTCTGGTAGAAACAGAGTTCCTCATGCTGGTGGCAGGGCTGTGTTACTGTCTGGTAGAAACAGAGTTCCTCATGCTGACGGCAGGGCTGTGTTACTGTCTGGTAGAAACAGAGTTCCTCATGCTGACGGCAGGGCTGTGTTACTGTCTGGTAGAAACAGAGTTCCTCATGCTGACGACAGGGCTGTGTTACTCTGGTAGAAACAGAGTTCCTCATGCTGACGGCAGGGCTGTGTTACTGTCTGGTAGAAACAGAGTTCCTCATGCTGATGGCAGGGCTGTGTTACTCTGGTAGAAACAGAGTTCCTCATGCTGATGGCAGGGCTGTGTTACTGTCTGGTAGAAACAGAGTTCCTCATGCTGATGGCAGGACTGTGTTACTCTTGTAGAAACAGAGTTCCTCAAGCTGACGGCAGGGCTGTGTTACTCTCTGGTAGAAACAGAGTTCCTCATGCTGATGGCAGGGCTGTGTTACTCTGGTAGAAACAGAGTTCCTCATGCTGACGGCAGGGCTGTGTTACTGTCTGGTAGGAACAGAGTTCCTCATGCTGATGGCAGGGCTGTGTTACTCTGGTAGAAACAGAGTTCCTCATGCTGACAGCATGGCTGTGTTACTGTCTGGTAGAAACAGAGTTCCTCATGCTGATGGCAGGGCTGTGTTACTCTCTGGTAGAAACAGAGTTCCTCATGCTGATGGCAGGGCTGTGTTACTGTCTGGTAGAAACAGAGTTCCTCATGCTGACGGCAGGGCTGTGTTACTCTGGTAGAAAAAGAGTTCCTCATGCTGATGGCAGGGCTGTGTTACTGTCTGGTAGAAACAGAGTTCCTCATGCTGATGGCAGGGCTGTGTTACTCTGGTAGAGACAGAGTTCCTCATGCTGATGGCAGGGCTGTGTTACTGTCTGGTAGAAACAGAGTTCATCATGCTGACGGAAGGGCTGTGTTACTGTCTGGTAGAAACAGAGTTCCTCATGCTGATGGCAGGGCTGTGTTACTGTCTGGTAGAAACAGAGTTCCTCATGCTGACGGCAGGGCTGTGTTACTCTGGTAGAAACAGAGTTCCTCATGCTGACGGCAGGGCTGTGTTACTGTCTGGTAGAAACAGAGTTCCTCATGCTGACGACAGGGCTGTGTTACTGTCTGGTAGAAACAGAGTTCCTCATGCTAACGGCAGGGCTGTGTTACTCTGGTATAAACAGAGTTCCTCATGCTGACGGCAGGGCTATGTTACTGTCTGGTAGAAACAGAGTTCCTCATGCTGACAGCAGGGCTGTGTTACTGTCTGGTAGAAACAGAGTTCCTCATGCTGAGGGCAGGGCTGTGTTACTCTGGTAGAAACAGAGTTCCTCATGCTGACGGCAGGGCTGTGTTACTGTCTGGTAGAAACAGAGTTCCTCATCCAACGGCAGGGCTGTGTTACTGTCTGGTAGAAACAGAGTTCCTCATGCTGATGGCAGGGCTGTTACTCTCTGGTAGAAACAGAGTTCCTCATGCTGACGGCAGGGCTGTGTTACTGTCTGGTAGAAACAGAATTCCTCATGCTGACGACAGGGCTGTGTTACTCTCTGGTAGAAACAGAGTTCCTCATGCTGACGGCAGGGCTGTGTTACTCTGGTAGAAACAGAGTTCCTCATGCTGATGGCAGGGCTGTGTTACTGTCTGGTAGAAACAGAGTTCCTCATGCTGACGGCAGGGCTGTGTTACTCTGGTAGAAACAGAGTTCCTCATGCTGACGGCAGGGCTGTGTTACTCTCTGGTAGAAACAGAGTTCCTCATGCTGATGGCAGGGCTGTTACTCTCTGGTAGAAACAGAGTTCCTCATGCTGAGGGCAGGGCTGTGTTACTGTCTGGTAGAAACAGAGTTCCTCATCCAACGGCAGGGCTGTGTTACTGTCTGGTAGAAACAGAGTTCCTCATGCTGACGGCAGGGCTGTGTTACTCTGGTAGAAACAGAGTTCCTCATGCTGATGGCAGGGCTGTGTTACTGTCTGGTAGAAACAGAGTTCCTCATGCTGATGGCAGGGCTGTGTTACTATGGTAGAAACAGGGTTCCTCATGCTGATGGCAGGGCTGTGTTACTCTGGTAGAAACAGAGTTCCTCATGCTGACGGCAGGGCTGTTTTACTGTCTGGTAGAAACAGAGTTCCTCATGCTGACGGCAGGGCTGTGTTACTGTCTGGTAGAAACAGAGTTCCTCATGCTGACGGCAGGGCTCTGTTACTGTCTGGTAGAAACAGAGTTCCTCATGCTGATGGCAGGGCTGTGTTACTGTCTGGTAGAAACAGAGTTCCTCATGCTGACGGCAGGGCTGTGTTACTCTGGTAGAAACAGAGTTCCTCATGGTGATGGCAGGGCTGTGTTACTGTCTGGTAGAAACAGAGTTCCTCATGCTGATGGCAGGACTGTGTTACTCTTGTAGAAACAGAGTTCCTCATGCTGACGGCAGGGCTGTGTTGCTCTCTGGTAGAAACAGAGTTCCTCATGCTGATGGCAGGGCTGTGTTACTCTGGTAGAAACAGAGTTCCTCATGCTGACGGCAGGGCTGTGTTACTGTCTGGTAGAAACAGAGTTCCTCATGCTGACGGCAGGGCTGTGTTACTCTTGTAGAAACAGAGTTCCTCATGCTAATGGCAGGACTGTGTTACTCTTGTAGAAACAGAGTTCCTCATGCTGACGGCAGGGCTGTGTTGCTCTCTGGTAGAAACAGAGTTCCTCATGCTGATGGCAGGGCTGTGTTACTCTGGTAGAAACAGAGTTCCTCATGCTGATGGCAGGACTGTGTTACTCTGGTAGAAACAGAGTTCCTCATGCTGACGGCAGGGCTGTGTTACTCTTGTAGAAACAGAGTTCCTCATGCTGACGGCAGGGCTGTGTTACTCTCTGGTAGAAACAGAGTTCCTCATGCTGATGGCAGGGCTGTGTTACTCTGGTAGAAACAGAGTTCCTCATGCTGATGGCAGGGCTGTGTTACTGTCTGGTAGAAACAGAGTTCCTCATGCTGATGGCAGGACTGTGTTACTCTTGTAGAAACAGAGTTCCTCATGCTGATGGCAGGACTGTGTTACTCTTGTAGAAACAGAGTTCCTCATGCTGACGGCAGGGCTGTGTTACTGTCTGGTAGAAACAGAGTTCCTCATGCTGATGGCAGGGCTGTGTTACTCTGGTAGAAACAGAGTTCGTCATGCTGACGGCAGGGCTGTGTTACTGTCTGGTAGAAACAGAGTTCCTCAAGCTGACGGCAGGGCTGTGTTACTGTCTGGTAGAAACAGAGTTCCTCATGCTGATGGCAGGGCTGTGTTACTGTCTGTTAGAAACAGAGTTCCTCATGCTGACGGCAGGGCTGTGTTACTCTCTGGTAGAAACAGAGTTCCTCATGCTGATGGCAGGGCTGTGTTACTGTCTGGTAGAAACAGAGTTCCTCATGCTGACGGCAGGGCTGTGTTACTGTCTGGTGGAAACAGAGTTCCTCATGCTGACGGCAGGGCTGTGTTACCCTCTGGTAGTAACAGAGTTCCTCATGCTGATTGCAGGGCTGTGTTACTGTCTGGTAGAAACAGAGTTCCTCATGCTGACGGCAGGGCTGTGTTACTCTGGTAGAAACAGAGTCCCTCATGCTGACGACAGGGCTGTGTTACTCTGGTAGAAACAGAGTTCCTCATGCTGACGGCAGGGCTGTGTTACTGTCTGGTAGAAACAGAGTTCCTCATGCTGACGGCAGGGCTGTGTTACTCTGGTAGAAACAGAGTTCCTCATGCTGATGGCAGGGCTGTGTTACTGTCTGGTAGAAACAGAATTCCTCATGCTGATGGCAGGGCTGTTACTCTCTGGTAGAAACAGAGTTCCTCATGCTGATGGCAGGGCTGTGTTACTGTCTGGTAGAAACAGAGTTCCTCATGCTGATGGCAGGGCTGTGTTACTCTGGTAGAAACAGAGTTCCTCATGCTGACGGCAGGGCTGTGTTACTGTCTGGTAGAAACAGAGTTCCTCATGCTGACGACAGGGCTGTGTTACTGTCTGGTAGAAACAGAGTTCCTCATGCTAACGGCAGGGCTGTGTTACTCTGGTATAAACAGAGTTCCTCATGCTGACGGCAGGGCTGTGTTACTGTCTGGTAGAAACAGAGTTCCTCATGCTGATGGCAGGACTGTGTTACTCTTGTAGAAACAGAGTTCCTCATGCTGATGGCAGGACTGTGTTACTCTTGTAGAAACAGAGTTCCTCATGCTGACGGCAGGGCTGTGTTACTGTCTGGTAGAAACAGAGTTCCTCATGCTGATGGCAGGGCTGTGTTACTCTGGTAGAAACAGAGTTCGTCATGCTGACGGCAGGGCTGTGTTACTGTCTGGTAGAAACAGAGTTCCTCAAGCTGACGGCAGGGCTGTGTTACTGTCTGGTAGAAACAGAGTTCCTCATGCTGATGGCAGGGCTGTGTTACTGTCTGTTAGAAACAGAGTTCCTCATGCTGACGGCAGGGCTGTGTTACTCTCTGGTAGAAACAGAGTTCCTCATGCTGACGGCAGGGCTGTGTTACTGTCTGGTGGAAACAGAGTTCCTCATGCTGACGGCAGGGCTGTGTTACCCTCTGGTAGTAACAGAGTTCCTCATGCTGATTGCAGGGCTGTGTTACTGTCTGGTAGAAACAGAGTTCCTCATGCTGACGGCAGGGCTGTGTTACTCTGGTAGAAACAGAGTCCCTCATGCTGACGACAGGGCTGTGTTACTCTGGTAGAAACAGAGTTCCTCATGCTGACGGCAGGGCTGTGTTACTGTCTGGTAGAAACAGAGTTCCTCATGCTGACGGCAGGGCTGTGTTACTCTGGTAGAAACAGAGTTCCTCATGCTGATGGCAGGGCTGTGTTACTGTCTGGTAGAAACAGAATTCCTCATGCTGATGGCAGGGCTGTTACTCTCTGGTAGAAACAGAGTTCCTCATGCTGATGGCAGGGCTGTGTTACTGTCTGGTAGAAACAGAGTTCCTCATGCTGATGGCAGGGCTGTGTTACTCTGGTAGAAACAGAGTTCCTCATGCTGACGGCAGGGCTGTGTTACTGTCTGGTAGAAACAGAGTTCCTCATGCTGACGACAGGGCTGTGTTACTGTCTGGTAGAAACAGAGTTCCTCATGCTAACGGCAGGGCTGTGTTACTCTGGTATAAACAGAGTTCCTCATGCTGACGGCAGGGCTGTGTTACTGTCTGGTAGAAACAGAGTTCCTCATGCTGACAGCAGGGCTCTGTTACTGTCTGGTAGAAACAGAGTTCCTCATGCTGACGACAGGGTTGTGTTACACTGGTAGAAACAGAGTTCCTCATGCTGACGGCAGGGCTGTGTTACTCTCTGGTAGAAACAGAGCTCCTCATGCTTACGGCAGGGCTGTGTTACTGTCTGGTAGAAACAGAGTTCCTCATGCTGAGGTCAGGGCTGTGTTACTCTGGTAGAAACAGAGTTCCTCATGCTGACGGCAGGGCTGTGTTACTGTCTGGTAGAAACAGAGTTCCTCATCCAACGGCAGGGCTGTGTTACTGTCTGGTAGAAACAGAGTTCCTCATGCTGATGGCAGGGCTGTTACTCTCTGGTAGAAACAGAGTTCCTCATGCTGACGGCAGGGCTGTGTTACTGTCTGGTAAAAACAGAATTCCTCAAGCTGACGACAGGGCTGTGTTACTGTCTGGTAGAAACAGAATTCCTCATGCTAACGACAGGGCTGTGTTACTCTCTGGTAGAAACAGAGTTCCTCATGCTGACGGCAGGGCTGTGTTACTCTGGTAGAAACAGAGTTCCTCATGCTGATGGCAGGGCTGTGTTACTGTCTGGTAGAAACAGAGTTCCTCATGCTGATGGCAGGACTGTGTTACTCTTGTAGAAACAGAGTTCCTCAAGCTGACGGCAGGGCTGTGTTACTCTCTGGTAGAAACAGAGTTCCTCATGCTGATGGCAGGGCTGTGTTACTCTGGTAGAAACAGAGTTCCTCATGCTGACGGCAGGGCTGTGTTACTGTCTGGTAGAAACAAAATTCCTCATGCTGATGGCAGGGCTGTGTTACTCTGGTAGAAACAGAGTTCCTCATGCTGACAGCATGGCTGTGTTACTGTCTGGTAGAAACAGAGTTCCTCATGCTGATGGCAGGGCTGTGTTACTCTCTGGTAGAAACAGAGTTCCTCATGCTGATGGCAGGGCTGTGTTACTGTCTGGTAGAAACAGAGTTCCTCATGCTGACGGCAGGGCTGTGTTACTCTGGTAGAAAAAGAGTTCCTCATGCTGATGGCAGGGCTGTGTTACTGTCTGGTAGAAACAGAGTTCCTCATGCTGATGGCAGGGCTGTGTTACTCTGGTAGAGACAGAGTTCCTCATGCTGATGGCAGGGCTGTGTTACTGTCTGGTAGAAACAGAGTTCATCATGCTGACGACAGGGCTGTGTTACTGTCTGGTAAAAACAGAGTTCCTCATGCTGACGACAGGGCTGTGTTACTGTCTGGTAGAAACAGAATTCCTCATGCTGACGACAGGGCTGTGTTACTCTCTGGTAGAAACAGAGTTCCTCATGCTGACGGCAGGGCTGTGTTACTCTGGTAGAAACAGAGTTCCTCATGCTGATGGCAGGGCTGTGTTACTGTCTGGTAGAAACAGAGTTCCTCATGCTGACGGCAGGGCTGTGTTACTCTGGTAGAAACAGAGTTCCTCATGCTGACGGCAGGGCTGTGTTACTCTCTGGTAGAAACAGAGTTCCTCATGCTGATGGCAGGGCTGTGTTACTCTGGTAGAAACAGAGTTCCTCATGCTGAGGGCAGGGCTGTGTTACTCTGGTAGAAACAGAGTTCCTCATGCTGACGGCAGGGCTGTGTTACTGTCTGGTAGAAACAGAGTTCCTCATCCAACGGCAGGGCTGTGTTACTGTCTGGTAGAAACAGAGTTCCTCATGCTGACGGCAGGGCTGTGTTACTCTGGTAGAAACAGAGTTCCTCATGCTGATGGCAGGGCTGTGTTACTGTCTGGTAGAAACAGAGTTCCTCATGCTGATGGCAGGGCTGTGTTACTATGGTAGAAACAGTGTTGCTCATGCTGATTGCAGGGCTGTGTTACTCTGGTAGAAACAGAGTTCCTCATGCTGACGGCAGGGCTGTTTTACTGTCTGGTAGAAACAGAGTTCCTCATGCTGACGGCAGGGCTGTGTTACTGTCTGGTAGAAACAGAGTTCCTCATGCTGACGGCAGGGCTCTGTTACTGTCTGGTAGAAACAGAGTTCCTCATGCTGACGGCAGGGCTGTGTTACTGTCTGGTAGAAACAGAGTTCCTCATGCTGACGGCAGGGCTCTGTTACTGTCTGGTAGAAACAGAGTTCCTCATGCTGATGGCAGGGCTGTGTTACTGTCTGGTAGAAACAGAGTTCCTCATGCTGACGGCAGGGCTGTGTTACTCTGGTAGAAACAGAGTTCCTCATGGTGATGGCAGGGCTGTGTTACTCTCTGGTAGAAACAGAGCTCCTCATGCTTACGGCAGGGCTGTGTTACTGTCTGGTAGAAACAGAGTTCCTCATGCTGAGGGCAGGGCTGTGTTACTCTGGTAGAAACAGAGTTCCTCATGCTGACGGCAGGGCTGTATTACTGTCTGGTAGAAACAGAGTTCCTCATCCAACGGCAGGGCTGTGTTACTGTCTGGTAGAAACAGAGTTCCTCATGCTGATGGCAGGGCTGTTACTCTCTGGTAGAAACAGAGTTCCTCATGCTGACGGCAGGGCTGTGTTACTGTCTGGTAAAAACAGAGTTCCTCATGCTGACGACAGGGCTGTGTTACTGTCTGGTAGAAACAGAATTCCTCATGCTGACGACAGGGCTGTGTTACTCTCTGGTAGAAACAGAGTTCCTCATGCTGACGGCAGGGCTGTGTTACTCTGGTAGAAACAGAGTTCCTCATGCTGATGGCAGGGCTGTGTTACTGTCTGGTAGAAACAGAGTTCCTCATGCTGACGGCAGGGCTGTGTTACTCTAGTAGAAACAGAGTTCCTCATGCTGACGGCAGGGCTGTGTTACTCTCTGGTAGAAACAGAGTTCCTCATGCTGATGGCAGGGCTGTGTTACTCTGGTAGAAACAGAGTTCCTCATGCTGAGGGCAGGGCTGTGTTACTCTGGTAGAAACAGAGTTCCTCATGCTGACGGCAGGGCTGTGTTACTGTCTGGTAGAAACAGAGTTCCTCATCCAACGGCAGGGCTGTGTTACTGTCTGGTAGAAACAGAGTTCCTCATGCTGACGGCAGGGCTGTGTTACTCTGGTAGAAACAGAGTTCCTCATGCTGATGGCAGGGCTGTGTTACTGTCTGGTAGAAACAGAGTTCCTCATGCTGATGGCAGGGCTGTGTTACTATGGTAGAAACAGTGTTCCTCATGCTGATGGCAGGGCTGTGTTACTCTGGTAGAAACAGAGTTCCTCATGCTGACGGCAGGGCTGTTTTACTGTCTGGTAGAAACAGAGTTCCTCATGCTGACGGCAGGGCTGTGTTACTGTCTGGTAGAAACAGAGTTCCTCATGCTGACGGCAGGGCTCTGTTACTGTCTGGTAGAAACAGAGTTCCTCATGCTGACGGCAGGGCTGTGTTACTCTGGTAGAAACAGAGTTCCTCATGGTGATGGCAGGGCTGTGTTACTGTCTGGTAGAAACAGAGTTCCTCATGCTGATGGCAGGACTGTGTTACTCTTGTAGAAACAGAGTTCCTCATGCTGACGGCAGGGCTGTGTTGCTCTCTGGTAGAAACAGAGTTCCTCATGCTGATGGCAGGGCTGTGTTACTCTGGTAGAAACAGAGTTCCTCATGCTGACGGCAGGGCTGTGTTACTGTCTGGTAGAAACAGAGTTCCTCATGCTGACGGCAGGGCTGTGTTACTCTTGTAGAAACAGAGTTCCTCATGCTGACGGCAGGGCTGTGTTACTCTCTGGTAGAAACAGAGTTCCTCATGCTGATGGCAGGGCTGTGTTACTCTGGTAGAAACAGAGTTCCTCATGCTGATGGCAGGGCTGTGTTACTGTCTGGTAGAAACAGAGTTCCTCATGCTGATGGCAGGACTGTGTTACTCTTGTAGAAACAGAGTTCCTCATGCTGATGGCAGGACTGTGTTACTCTTGTAGAAACAGAGTTCCTCATGCTGACGGCAGGGCTGTGTTACTGTCTGGTAGAAACAGAGTTCCTCATGCTGATGGCAGGGCTGTGTTACTCTGGTAGAAACAGAGTTCGTCATGCTGACGGCAGGGCTGTGTTACTGTCTGGTAGAAACAGAGTTCCTCAAGCTGACGGCAGGGCTGTGTTACTGTCTGGTAGAAACAGAGTTCCTCATGCTGATGGCAGGGCTGTGTTACTGTCTGTTAGAAACAGAGTTCCTCATGCTGACGGCAGGGCTGTGTTACTCTCTGGTAGAAACAGAGTTCCTCATGCTGATGGCAGGGCTGTGTTACTGTCTGGTAGAAACAGAGTTCCTCATGCTGACGGCAGGGCTGTGTTACTGTCTGGTAGAAACAGAGTTCCTCAGGCTGACGGCAGGGCTGTGTTACCCTCTGGTAGTAACAGAGTTCCTCATGCTGATTGCAGGGCTGTGTTACTGTCTGGTAGAAACAGAGTTCCTCATGCTGACGGCAGGGCTGTGTTACTCTGGTAGAAACAGAGTCCCTCATGCTGACGGCAGGGCTGTTACTCTCTGGTAGAAACAGAGTTCCTCATGCTGACGACAGGGCTGTGTTACTCTGGTAGAAACAGAGTTCCTCATGCTGACGGCAGGGCTGTGTTACTGTCTGGTAGAAACAGAGTTCCTCATGCTGACGGCAGGGCTGTGTTACTCTGGTAGAAACAGAGTTCCTCATGCTGATGGCAGGGCTGTGTTACTGTCTGGTAGAAACAGAATTCCTCATGCTGATGGCAGGGCTGTTACTCTCTGGTAGAAACAGAGTTCCTCATGCTGATGGCAGGGCTGTGTTACTGTCTGGTAGAAACAGAGTTCCTCATGCTGATGGCAGGGCTGTGTTACTGTCTGGTAGAAACAGAGTTCCTCATGCTGACGGCAGGGCTGTGTTACTGTCTGGTAAAAACAGAGTTCCTCATGCTGATGGCAGGGCTGTGTTACTGTCTGGTAGAAACAGAGTTCCTCATGCTGACGGCAGGGCTGTGTTACTCTAGTAGAAACAGAGTTCCTCATGCTGACGGCAGGGCTGTGTTACTCTCTGGTAGAAACAGAGTTCCTCATGCTGATGGCAGGGCTGTGTTACTCTGGTAGAAACAGAGTTCCTCATGCTGAGGGCAGGGCTGTGTTACTCTGGTAGAAACAGAGTTCCTCATGCTGACGGCAGGGCTGTGTTACTGTCTGGTAGAAACAGAGTTCCTCATCCAACGGCAGGGCTGTGTTACTGTCTGGTAGAAACAGAGTTCCTCATGCTGACGGCAGGGCTGTGTTACTCTGGTAGAAACAGAGTTCCTCATGCTGATGGCAGGGCTGTGTTACTGTCTGGTAGAAACAGAATTCCTCATGCTGACGGCAGGGCTGTGTTACTCTGGTAGAAACAGAGTTCCTCATGCTGATGGCAGGGCTGTGTTACTGTCTGGTAGAAACAGAATTCCTCATGCTGATGGCAGGGCTGTTACTCTCTGGTAGAAACAGAGTTCCTCATGCTGATGGCAGGGCTGTGTTACTGTCTGGTAGAAACAGAGTTCCTCATGCTGATGGCAGGGCTGTGTTACTGTCTGGTAGAAACAGAGTTCCTCATGCTGACGGCAGGGCTGTGTTACTGTCTGGTAGAAACAGAGTTCCTCATGCTGATGGCAGGGCTGTGTTACTGTCTGGTAGAAACAGAGTTCCTCATGCTGACGGCAGGGCTGTGTTACTCTAGTAGAAACAGAGTTCCTCATGCTGACGGCAGGGCTGTGTTACTCTCTGGTAGAAACAGAGTTCCTCATGCTGATGGCAGGGCTGTGTTACTCTGGTAGAAACAGAGTTCCTCATGCTGAGGGCAGGGCTGTGTTACTCTGGTAGAAACAGAGTTCCTCATGCTGACGGCAGGGCTGTGTTACTGTCTGGTAGAAACAGAGTTCCTCATCCAACGGCAGGGCTGTGTTACTGTCTGGTAGAAACAGAGTTCCTCATGCTGACGGCAGGGCTGTGTTACTCTGGTAGAAACAGAGTTCCTCATGCTGATGGCAGGGCTGTGTTACTGTCTGGTAGAAACAGAATTCCTCATGCTGATGGCAGGGCTGTTACTCTCTGGTAGAAACAGAGTTCCTCATGCTGATGGCAGGGCTGTGTTACTGTCTGGTAGAAACAGAGTTCCTCATGCTGATGGCAGGGCTGTGTTACTGTCTGGTAGAAACAGAGTTCCTCATGCTGACGGCAGGGCTGTGTTACTCTCTGGTAGAAACAGAGTTCCTCATGCTGATGGCAGGGCTGTGTTACTCTGGTAGAAACAGAGTTCCTCATGCTGAGGGCAGGGCTGTGTTACTCTGGTAGAAACAGAGTTCCTCATGCTGACGGCAGGGCTGTGTTACTGTCTGGTAGAAACAGAGTTCCTCATCCAACGGCAGGGCTGTGTTACTGTCTGGTAGAAACAGAGTTCCTCATGCTGACGGCAGGGCTGTGTTACTCTGGTAGAAACAGAGTTCCTCATGCTGATGGCAGGGCTGTGTTACTCTTGTAGAAACAGAGTTCCTCATGCTGATGGCAGGACTGTGTTACTCTTGTAGAAACAGAGTTCCTCATGCTGACGGCAGGGCTGTGTTACTGTCTGGTAGAAACAGAGTTCCTCATGCTGATGGCAGGGCTGTGTTACTGTCTGGTAGAAACAGAGTTCCTCATGCTGATGGCAGGGCTGTGTTACTCTGGTAGAAACAGAGTTCGTCATGCTGACGGCAGGGCTGTGTTACTGTCTGGTAGAAACAGAGTTCCTCAAGCTGACGGCAGGGCTTTGTTACTGTCTGGTAGAAACAGAGTTCCTCATGCTGATGGCAAGGCTGTGTTACTGTCTGTTAGAAACAGAGTTCCTCATGCTGACGGCAGGGCTGTGTTACTCTCTGGTAGAAACAGAGTTCCTCATGCTGATGGCAGGGCTGTGTTACTGTCTGGTAGAAACAGAGTTCCTCATGCTGACGGCAGGGCTGTGTTACTGTCTGGTAGAAACAGAGTTCCTCATGCTGACGGCAGGGCTGTGTTACCCTCTGGTAGTAACAGAGTTCCTCATGCTGATTGCAGGGCTGTGTTACTGTCTGGTAGAAACAGAGTTCCTCATGCTGACGGCAGGGCTGTGTTACTCTGGTAGAAACAGAGTCCCTCATGCTGACGGCAGGGCTGTTACTCTCTGGTAGAAACAGAGTTCCTCATGCTGACGACAGGGCTGTGTTACTCTGGTAGAAACAGAGTTCCTCATGCTGACGGCAGGGCTGTGTTACTGTCTGGTAGAAACAGAGTTCCTCATGCTGACGGCAGGGCTGTGTTACTCTGGTAGAAACAGAGTTCCTCATGCTGATGGCAGGGCTGTGTTACTGTCTGGTAGAAACAGAATTCCTCATGCTGATGGCAGGGCTGTTACTCTCTGGTAGAAACAGAGTTCCTCATGCTGATGGCAGGGCTGTGTTACTGTCTGGTAGAAACAGAGTTCCTCATGCTGATGGCAGGGCTGTGTTACTGTCTGGTAGAAACAGAGTTCCTCATGCTGACGGCAGGGCTGTGTTACTGTCTGGTAGAAACAGAGTTCCTCATGCTGATGGCAGGGCTGTGTTACTGTCTGGTAGAAACAGAGTTCCTCATGCTGACGGCAGGGCTGTGTTACTCTAGTAGAAACAGAGTTCCTCATGCTGACGGCAGGGCTGTGTTACTCTCTGGTAGAAACAGAGTTCCTCATGCTGATGGCAGGGCTGTGTTACTCTGGTAGAAACAGAGTTCCTCATGCTGAGGGCAGGGCTGTGTTACTCTGGTAGAAACAGAGTTCCTCATGCTGACGGCAGGGCTGTGTTACTGTCTGGTAGAAACAGAGTTCCTCATCCAACGGCAGGGCTGTGTTACTGTCTGGTAGAAACAGAGTTCCTCATGCTGACGGCAGGGCTGTGTTACTCTGGTAGAAACAGAGTTCATCATGCTGATGGCAGGGCTGTGTTACTGTCTGGTAGAAACAGAGTTCCTCATGCTGATGGCAGGGCTGTGTTACTATGGTAGAAACAGTGTTCCTCATGCTGATGGCAGGGCTGTGTTACTCTGGTAGAAACAGAGTTCCTCATGCTGACGGCAGGGCTGTTTTACTGTCTGGTAGAAACAGAGTTCCTCATGCTGACGGCAGGGCTGTGTTACTGTCTGGTAGAAACAGAGTTCCTCATGCTGACGGCAGGGCTCTGTTACTGTCTGGTAGAAACAGAGTTCCTCATGCTGATGGCAGGGCTGTGTTACTGTCTGGTAGAAACAGAGTTCCTCATGCTGACGGCAGGGCTGTGTTACTCTGGTAGAAACAGAGTTCCTCATGGTGATGGCAGGGCTGTGTTACTGTCTGGTAGAAACAGAGTTCCTCATGCTGATGGCAGGACTGTGTTACTCTTGTAGAAACAGAGTTCCTCATGCTGACGGCAGGGCTGTGTTGCTCTCTGGTAGAAACAGAGTTCCTCATGCTGATGGCAGGGCTGTGTTACTCTGGTAGAAACAGAGTTCCTCATGCTGACGGCAGGGCTGTGTTACTGTCTGGTAGAAACAGAGTTCCTCATGCTGACGGCAGGGCTGTGTTACTCTTGTAGAAACAGAGTTCCTCATGCTGACGGCAGGGCTGTGTTACTCTCTGGTAGAAACAGAGTTCCTCATGCTGATGGCAGGGCTGTGTTACTCTGGTAGAAACAGAGTTCCTCATGCTGATGGCAGGGCTGTGTTACTGTCTGGTAGAAACAGAGTTCCTCATGCTGATGGCAGGACTGTGTTACTCTTGTAGAAACAGAGTTCCTCATGCTGATGGCAGGACTGTGTTACTGTCTGTTAGAAACAGAGTTCCTCATGCTGACGGCAGGGCTGTGTTACTGTCTGGTAGAAACAGAGTTCCTCATGCTGATGGCAGGGCTGTGTTACTCTGGTAGAAACAGAGTTCGTCATGCTGACGGCATGGCTGTGTTACTGTCTGGTAGAAACAGAGTTCCTCATGCTGATGGCAGGACTGTGTTACTCTTGTAGAAACAGAGTTCCTCATGCTGATGGCAGGACTGTGTTACTGTCTGTTAGAAACAGAGTTCCTCATGCTGACGGCAGGGCTGTGTTACTGTCTGGTAGAAACAGAGTTCCTCATGCTGATGGCAGGGCTGTGTTACTCTGGTAGAAACAGAGTTCGTCATGCTGACGGCATGGCTGTGTTACTGTCTGGTAGAAACAGAGTTCCTCAAGCTGACGGCAGGGCTGTGTTACTGTCTGGTAGAAACAGAGTTCCTCATGCTGATGGCAGGGCTGTGTTACTGTCTGTTAGAAACAGAGTTCCTCATGCTGACGGCAGGGCTGTGTTACTCTCTGGTAGAAACAGAGTTCCTCATGCTGATGGCAGGGCTGTGTTACTGTCTGGTAGAAACAGAGTTCCTCATGCTGACGGCAGGGCTGTGTTACTGTCTGGTAGAAACAGAGTTCCTCATGCTGACGGCAGGGCTGTGTTACCCTCCGGTAGTAACAGAGTTCCTCATGCTGATTGCAGGGCTGTGTTACTGTCTGGTAGAAACAGAGTTCCTCATGCTGACGGCAGGGCTGTGTTACTCTGGTAGAAACAGAGTCCCTCATGCTGACGGCAGGGCTGTTACTCTCTGGTAGAAACAGAGTTTCTCATGCTGACGACAGGGCTGTGTTACTCTGGTAGAAACAGAGTTCCTCATGCTGACGGCAGGGCTGTGTTACTGTCTGGTAGAAACAGAGTTCCTCATGCTGACGTTAGGGCTGTGTTACTCTGGTAGAAACAGAGTTCCTCATGCTGATGGCAGGGCTGTGTTACTGTCTGGTAGAAACAGAATTCCTCATGCTGATGGCAGGGCTGTTACTCTCTGGTAGAAACAGAGTTCCTCATGCTGATGGCAGGGCTGTGTTACTGTCTGGTAGAAACAGAGTTCCTCATGCTGATGGCAGGGCTGTGTTACTCTGGTAGAAACAGAGTTCCTCATGCTGACGGCAGGGCTGTGTTACTGTCTGGTAGAAACAGAGTTCCTCATGCTGACGACAGGGCTGTGTTACTGTCTGGTAGAAACAGAGTTCCTCATGCTAACGGCAGGGCTGTGTTACTCTGGTATAAACAGAGTTCCTCATGCTGACGGCAGGGCTGTGTTACTGTCTGGTAGAAACAGAGTTCCTCATGCTGACAGCAGGGCTCTGTTACTGTCTGGTAGAAACAGAGTTCCTCATGCTGACGACAGGGTTGTGTTACACTGGTAGAAACAGAGTTCCTCATGCTGACGGCAGGGCTGTGTTACTCTCTGGTAGAAACAGAGCTCCTCATGCTTACGGCAGGGCTGTGTTACTGTCTGGTAGAAACAGAGTTCCTCATGCTGAGGTCAGGGCTGTGTTACTCTGGTAGAAACAGAGTTCCTCATGCTGACGGCAGGGCTGTGTTACTGTCTGGTAGAAACAGAGTTCCTCATCCAACGGCAGGGCTGTGTTACTGTCTGGTAGAAACAGAGTTCCTCATGCTGATGGCAGGGCTGTTACTCTCTGGTAGAAACAGAGTTCCTCATGCTGACGGCAGGGCTGTGTTACTGTCTGGTAGAAACATAGGTTCCTCATGCTGACGGCAGGGCTGTGTTACTCTTGTAGAAACAGAGTTCCTCATGCTGACGGCAGGGCTGTGTTACTCTCTGGTAGAAACAGAGTTCCTCATGCTGATGGCAGGGCTGTGTTACTCTGGTAGAAACAGAGTTCCTCATGCTGATGGCAGGGCTGTGTTACTGTCTGGTAGAAACAGAGTTCCTCATGCTGATGGCAGGACTGTGTTACTCTTGTAGAAACAGAGTTCCTCATGCTGATGGCAGGACTGTGTTACTCTTGTAGAAACAGAGTTCCTCATGCTGACGGCAGGGCTGTGTTACTGTCTGGTAGAAACAGAGTTCCTCATGCTGATGGCAGGGCTGTGTTACTCTGGTAGAAACAGAGTTCGTCATGCTGACGGCAGGGCTGTGTTACTGTCTGGTAGAAACAGAGTTCCTCAAGCTGACGGCAGGGCTGTGTTACTGTCTGGTAGAAACAGAGTTCCTCATGCTGATGGCAGGGCTGTGTTACTGTCTGTTAGAAACAGAGTTCCTCATGCTGACGGCAGGGCTGTGTTACTCTCTGGTAGAAACAGAGTTCCTCATGCTGATGGCAGGGCTGTGTTACTGTCTGCTGGAAACAGAGTTCCTCATGCTGACGGCAGGGCTGTGTTACTGTCTGGTAGAAACAGAGTTCCTCATGCTGACGGCAGGGCTGTGTTACCCTCCGGTAGTAACAGAGTTCCTCATGCTGATTGCAGGGCTGTGTTACTGTCTGGTAGAAACAGAGTTCCTCATGCTGACGGCAGGGCTGTGTTACTCTGGTAGAAACAGAGTCCCTCATGCTGACGGCAGGGCTGTTACTCTCTGGTAGAAACAGAGTTCCTCATGCTGACGACAGGGCTGTGTTACTCTGGTAGAAACAGAGTTCCTCATGCTGACGGCAGGGCTGTGTTACTGTCTGGTAGAAACAGAGTTCCTCATGCTGACGGCAGGGCTGTGTTACTCTGGTAGAAACAGAGTTCCTCATGCTGATGGCAGGGCTGTGTTACTGTCTGGTAGAAACAGAATTCCTCATGCTGATGGCAGGGCTGTTACTCTCTGGTAGAAACAGAGTTCCTCATGCTGATGGCAGGGCTGTGTTACTGTCTGGTAGAAACAGAGTTCCTCATGCTGATGGCAGGGCTGTGTTACTCTGGTAGAAACAGAGTTCCTCATGCTGACGGCAGGGCTGTGTTACTGTCTGGTAGAAACAGAGTTCCTCATGCTGACGACAGGGCTGTGTTACTGTCTGGTAGAAACAGAGTTCCTCATGCTAACGGCAGGGCTGTGTTACTCTGGTATAAACAGAGTTCCTCATGCTGACGGCAGGGCTGTGTTACTGTCTGGTAGAAACAGAGTTCCTCATGCTGACAGCAGGGCTCTGTTACTGTCTGGTAGAAACAGAGTTCCTCATGCTGACGACAGGGTTGTGTTACACTGGTAGAAACAGAGTTCCTCATGCTGACGGCAGGGCTGTGTTACTCTCTGGTAGAAACAGAGCTCCTCATGCTTACGGCAGGGCTGTGTTACTGTCTGGTAGAAACAGAGTTCCTCATGCTGAGGTCAGGGCTGTGTTACTCTGGTAGAAACAGAGTTCCTCATGCTGACGGCAGGGCTGTGTTACTGTCTGGTAGAAACAGAGTTCCTCATCCAACGGCAGGGCTGTGTTACTGTCTGGTAGAAACAGAGTTCCTCATGCTGATGGCAGGGCTGTTACTCTCTGGTAGAAACAGAGTTCCTCATGCTGACGGCAGGGCTGTGTTACTGTCTGGTAAAAACAGAATTCCTCATGCTGACGACAGGGCTGTGTTACTGTCTGGTAGAAACAGAATTCCTCATGCTAACGACAGGGCTGTGTTACTCTCTGGTAGAAACAGAGTTCCTCATGCTGACGGCAGGGCTGTGTTACTCTGGTAGAAACAGAGTTCCTCATGCTGATGGCAGGGCTGTGTTACTGTCTGGTAGAAACAGAGTTCCTCATGCTGATGGCAGGACTGTGTTACTCTTGTAGAAACAGAGTTCCTCAAGCTGACGGCAGGGCTGTGTTACTCTCTGGTAGAAACAGAGTTCCTCATGCTGATGGCAGGGCTGTGTTACTCTGGTAGAAACAGAGTTCCTCATGCTGACGGCAGGGCTGTGTTACTGTCTGGTAGAAACAGAATTCCTCATGCTGATGGCAGGGCTGTGTTACTCTGGTAGAAACAGAGTTCCTCATGCTGACAGCATGGCTGTGTTACTGTCTGGTAGAAACAGAGTTCCTCATGCTGATGGCAGGGCTGTGTTACTCTCTGGTAGAAACAGAGTTCCTCATGCTGATGGCAGGGCTGTGTTACTGTCTGGTAGAAACAGAGTTCCTCATGCTGACGGCAGGGCTGTGTTACTCTGGTAGAAAAAGAGTTCCTCATGCTGATGGCAGGGCTGTGTTACTGTCTGGTAGAAACAGAGTTCCTCATGCTGATGGCAGGGCTGTGTTACTCTGGTAGAGACAGAGTTCCTCATGCTGATGGCAGGGCTGTGTTACTGTCTGGTAGAAACAGAGTTCATCATGCTGACGACAGGGCTGTGTTACTGTCTGGTAAAAACAGAGTTCCTCATGCTGACGACAGGGCTGTGTTACTGTCTGGTAGAAACAGAATTCCTCATGCTGACGACAGGGCTGTGTTACTCTCTGGTAGAAACAGAGTTCCTCATGCTGACGGCAGGGCTGTGTTACTCTGGTAGAAACAGAGTTCCTCATGCTGATGGCAGGGCTGTGTTACTGTCTGGTAGAAACAGAGTTCCTCATGCTGACGGCAGGGCTGTGTTACTCTGGTAGAAACAGAGTTCCTCATGCTGACGGCAGGGCTGTGTTACTCTCTGGTAGAAACAGAGTTCCTCATGCTGATGGCAGGGCTGTGTTACTCTGGTAGAAACAGAGTTCCTCATGCTGAGGGCAGGGCTGTGTTACTCTGGTAGAAACAGAGTTCCTCATGCTGACGGCAGGGCTGTGTTACTGTCTGGTAGAAACAGAGTTCCTCATCCAACGGCAGGGCTGTGTTACTGTCTGGTAGAAACAGAGTTCCTCATGCTGACGGCAGGGCTGTGTTACTGTCTGGTAGAAACAGAGTTCCTCATGCTGATGGCAGGGCTGTGTTACTGTCTGGTAGAAACAGAGTTCCTCATGCTGATGGCAGGGCTGTGTTACTATGGTAGAAACAGTGTTCCTCATGCTGATGGCAGGGCTGTGTTACTCTGGTAGAAACAGAGTTCCTCATGCTGACGGCAGGGCTGTTTTACTGTCTGGTAGAAACAGAGTTCCTCATGCTGACGGCAGGGCTGTGTTACTGTCTGGTAGAAACAGAGTTCCTCATGCTGACGGCAGGGCTCTGTTACTGTCTGGTAGAAACAGAGTTCCTCATGCTGATGGCAGGGCTGTGTTACTGTCTGGTAGAAACAGAGTTCCTCATGCTGACGGCAGGGCTGTGTTACTCTGGTAGAAACAGAGTTCCTCATGGTGATGGCAGGGCTGTGTTACTGTCTGGTAGAAACAGAGTTCCTCATGCTGATGGCAGGACTGTGTTACTCTTGTAGAAACAGAGTTCCTCATGCTGACGGCAGGGCTGTGTTGCTCTCTGGTAGAAACAGAGTTCCTCATGCTGATGGCAGGGCTGTGTTACTCTGGTAGAAACAGAGTTCCTCATGCTGACGGCAGGGCTGTGTTACTGTCTGGTAGAAACAGAGTTCCTCATGCTGACGGCAGGGCTGTGTTACTCTTGTAGAAACAGAGTTCCTCATGCTGACGGCAGGGCTGTGTTACTCTCTGGTAGAAACAGAGTTCCTCATGCTGATGGCAGGGCTGTGTTACTCTGGTAGAAACAGAGTTCCTCATGCTGATGGCAGGGCTGTGTTACTGTCTGGTAGAAACAGAGTTCCTCATGCTGATGGCAGGGCTGTGTTACTCTGGTAGAAACAGAGTTCCTCATGCTGAGGGCAGGGCTGTGTTACTCTGGTAGAAACAGAGTTCCTCATGCTGACGGCAGGGCTGTGTTACTGTCTGGTAGAAACAGAGTTCCTCATCCAACGGCAGGGCTGTGTTACTGTCTGGTAGAAACAGAGTTCCTCATGCTGACGGCAGGGCTGTGTTACTCTGGTAGAAACAGAGTTCCTCATGCTGATGGCAGGGCTGTGTTACTGTCTGGTAGAAACAGAGTTCCTCATGCTGATGGCAGGGCTGTGTTACTATGGTAGAAACAGTGTTCCTCATGCTGATGGCAGGGCTGTGTTACTCTGGTAGAAACAGAGTTCCTCATGCTGACGGCAGGGCTGTTTTACTGTCTGGTAGAAACAGAGTTCCTCATGCTGACGGCAGGGCTGTGTTACTGTCTGGTAGAAACAGAGTTCCTCATGCTGACGGCAGGGCTCTGTTACTGTCTGGTAGAAACAGAGTTCCTCATGCTGATGGCAGGGCTGTGTTACTGTCTGGTAGAAACAGAGTTCCTCATGCTGACGGCAGGGCTGTGTTACTCTGGTAGAAACAGAGTTCCTCATGGTGATGGCAGGGCTGTGTTACTGTCTGGTAGAAACAGAGTTCCTCATGCTGATGGCAGGACTGTGTTACTCTTGTAGAAACAGAGTTCCTCATGCTGACGGCAGGGCTGTGTTGCTCTCTGGTAGAAACAGAGTTCCTCATGCTGATGGCAGGGCTGTGTTACTCTGGTAGAAACAGAGTTCCTCATGCTGACGGCAGGGCTGTGTTACTGTCTGGTAGAAACAGAGTTCCTCATGCTGACGGCAGGGCTGTGTTACTCTTGTAGAAACAGAGTTCCTCATGCTGACGGCAGGGCTGTGTTACTCTCTGGTAGAAACAGAGTTCCTCATGCTGATGGCAGGGCTGTGTTACTCTGGTAGAAACAGAGTTCCTCATGCTGATGGCAGGGCTGTGTTACTGTCTGGTAGAAACAGAGTTCCTCATGCTGATGGCAGGACTGTGTTACTCTTGTAGAAACAGTGTTCCTCATGCTGATGGCAGGACTGTGTTACTCTTGTAGAAACAGAGTTCCTCATGCTGACGGCAGGGCTGTGTTACTGTCTGGTAGAAACAGAGTTCCTCATGCTGATGGCAGGGCTGTGTTACTCTGGTAGAAACAGAGTTCGTCATGCTGACGGCATGGCTGTGTTACTGTCTGGTAGAAACAGAGTTCCTCATGCTGATGGCAGGACTGTGTTACTCTTGTAGAAACAGAGTTCCTCATGCTGATGGCAGGACTGTGTTACTGTCTGTTAGAAACAGAGTTCCTCATGCTGACGGCAGGGCTGTGTTACTGTCTGGTAGAAACAGAGTTCCTCATGCTGATGGCAGGGCTGTGTTACTCTGGTAGAAACAGAGTTCGTCATGCTGACGGCATGGCTGTGTTACTGTCTGGTAGAAACAGAGTTCCTCAAGCTGACGGCAGGGCTGTGTTACTGTCTGGTAGAAACAGAGTTCCTCATGCTGATGGCAGGGCTGTGTTACTGTCTGTTAGAAACAGAGTTCCTCATGCTGACGGCAGGGCTGTGTTACTCTCTGGTAGAAACAGAGTTCCTCATGCTGATGGCAGGGCTGTGTTACTGTCTGGTAGAAACAGAGTTCCTCATGCTGACGGCAGGGCTGTGTTACTGTCTGGTAGAAACAGAGTTCCTCATGCTGACGGCAGGGCTGTGTTACCCTCCGGTAGTAACAGAGTTCCTCATGCTGATTGCAGGGCTGTGTTACTGTCTGGTAGAAACAGAGTTCCTCATGCTGACGGCAGGGCTGTGTTACTCTGGTAGAAACAGAGTCCCTCATGCTGACGGCAGGGCTGTTACTCTCTGGTAGAAACAGAGTTTCTCATGCTGACGACAGGGCTGTGTTACTCTGGTAGAAACAGAGTTCCTCATGCTGACGGCAGGGCTGTGTTACTGTCTGGTAGAAACAGAGTTCCTCATGCTGACGGCAGGGCTGTGTTACTCTGGTAGAAACAGAGTTCCTCATGCTGATGGCAGGGCTGTGTTACTGTCTGGTAGAAACAGAATTCCTCATGCTGATGGCAGGGCTGTTACTCTCTGGTAGAAACAGAGTTCCTCATGCTGATGGCAGGGCTGTGTTACTGTCTGGTAGAAACAGAGTTCCTCATGCTGATGGCAGGGCTGTGTTACTCTGGTAGAAACAGAGTTCCTCATGCTGACGGCAGGGCTGTGTTACTGTCTGGTAGAAACAGAGTTCCTCATGCTGACGACAGGGCTGTGTTACTGTCTGGTAGAAACAGAGTTCCTCATGCTAACGGCAGGGCTGTGTTACTCTGGTATAAACAGAGTTCCTCATGCTGACGGCAGGGCTGTGTTACTGTCTGGTAGAAACAGAGTTCCTCATGCTGACAGCAGGGCTCTGTTACTGTCTGGTAGAAACAGAGTTCCTCATGCTGACGACAGGGTTGTGTTACACTGGTAGAAACAGAGTTCCTCATGCTGACGGCAGGGCTGTGTTACTCTCTGGTAGAAACAGAGCTCCTCATGCTTACGGCAGGGCTGTGTTACTGTCTGGTAGAAACAGAGTTCCTCATGCTGAGGTCAGGGCTGTGTTACTCTGGTAGAAACAGAGTTCCTCATGCTGACGGCAGGGCTGTGTTACTGTCTGGTAGAAACAGAGTTCCTCATCCAACGGCAGGGCTGTGTTACTGTCTGGTAGAAACAGAGTTCCTCATGCTGATGGCAGGGCTGTTACTCTCTGGTAGAAACAGAGTTCCTCATGCTGACGGCAGGGCTGTGTTACTGTCTGGTAGAAACATAGGTTCCTCATGCTGACGGCAGGGCTGTGTTACTCTTGTAGAAACAGAGTTCCTCATGCTGACGGCAGGGCTGTGTTACTCTCTGGTAGAAACAGAGTTCCTCATGCTGATGGCAGGGCTGTGTTACTCTGGTAGAAACAGAGTTCCTCATGCTGATGGCAGGGCTGTGTTACTGTCTGGTAGAAACAGAGTTCCTCATGCTGATGGCAGGACTGTGTTACTCTTGTAGAAACAGAGTTCCTCATGCTGATGGCAGGACTGTGTTACTCTTGTAGAAACAGAGTTCCTCATGCTGACGGCAGGGCTGTGTTACTGTCTGGTAGAAACAGAGTTCCTCATGCTGATGGCAGGGCTGTGTTACTCTGGTAGAAACAGAGTTCGTCATGCTGACGGCAGGGCTGTGTTACTGTCTGGTAGAAACAGAGTTCCTCAAGCTGACGGCAGGGCTGTGTTACTGTCTGGTAGAAACAGAGTTCCTCATGCTGATGGCAGGGCTGTGTTACTGTCTGTTAGAAACAGAGTTCCTCATGCTGACGGCAGGGCTGTGTTACTCTCTGGTAGAAACAGAGTTCCTCATGCTGATGGCAGGGCTGTGTTACTGTCTGCTGGAAACAGAGTTCCTCATGCTGACGGCAGGGCTGTGTTACTGTCTGGTAGAAACAGAGTTCCTCATGCTGACGGCAGGGCTGTGTTACCCTCCGGTAGTAACAGAGTTCCTCATGCTGATTGCAGGGCTGTGTTACTGTCTGGTAGAAACAGAGTTCCTCATGCTGACGGCAGGGCTGTGTTACTCTGGTAGAAACAGAGTCCCTCATGCTGACGGCAGGGCTGTTACTCTCTGGTAGAAACAGAGTTCCTCATGCTGACGACAGGGCTGTGTTACTCTGGTAGAAACAGAGTTCCTCATGCTGACGGCAGGGCTGTGTTACTGTCTGGTAGAAACAGAGTTCCTCATGCTGACGGCAGGGCTGTGTTACTCTGGTAGAAACAGAGTTCCTCATGCTGATGGCAGGGCTGTGTTACTGTCTGGTAGAAACAGAATTCCTCATGCTGATGGCAGGGCTGTTACTCTCTGGTAGAAACAGAGTTCCTCATGCTGATGGCAGGGCTGTGTTACTGTCTGGTAGAAACAGAGTTCCTCATGCTGATGGCAGGGCTGTGTTACTCTGGTAGAAACAGAGTTCCTCATGCTGACGGCAGGGCTGTGTTACTGTCTGGTAGAAACAGAGTTCCTCATGCTGACGACAGGGCTGTGTTACTGTCTGGTAGAAACAGAGTTCCTCATGCTAACGGCAGGGCTGTGTTACTCTGGTATAAACAGAGTTCCTCATGCTGACGGCAGGGCTGTGTTACTGTCTGGTAGAAACAGAGTTCCTCATGCTGACAGCAGGGCTCTGTTACTGTCTGGTAGAAACAGAGTTCCTCATGCTGACGACAGGGTTGTGTTACACTGGTAGAAACAGAGTTCCTCATGCTGACGGCAGGGCTGTGTTACTCTCTGGTAGAAACAGAGCTCCTCATGCTTACGGCAGGGCTGTGTTACTGTCTGGTAGAAACAGAGTTCCTCATGCTGAGGTCAGGGCTGTGTTACTCTGGTAGAAACAGAGTTCCTCATGCTGACGGCAGGGCTGTGTTACTGTCTGGTAGAAACAGAGTTCCTCATCCAACGGCAGGGCTGTGTTACTGTCTGGTAGAAACAGAGTTCCTCATGCTGATGGCAGGGCTGTTACTCTCTGGTAGAAACAGAGTTCCTCATGCTGACGGCAGGGCTGTGTTACTGTCTGGTAAAAACAGAATTCCTCATGCTGATGGCAGGGCTGTGTTACTGTCTGGTAGAAACAGAATTCCTCATGCTAACGACAGGGCTGTGTTACTCTCTGGTAGAAACAGAGTTCCTCATGCTGACGGCAGGGCTGTGTTACTCTGGTAGAAACAGAGTTCCTCATGCTGATGGCAGGGCTGTGTTACTGTCTGGTAGAAACAGAGTTCCTCATGCTGATGGCAGGACTGTGTTACTCTTGTAGAAACAGAGTTCCTCAAGCTGACGGCAGGGCTGTGTTACTCTCTGGTAGAAACAGAGTTCCTCATGCTGATGGCAGGGCTGTGTTACTCTGGTAGAAACAGAGTTCCTCATGCTGACGGCAGGGCTGTGTTACTGTCTGGTAGAAACAGAATTCCTCATGCTGATGGCAGGGCTGTGTTACTCTGGTAGAAACAGAGTTCCTCATGCTGACAGCATGGCTGTGTTACTGTCTGGTAGAAACAGAGTTCCTCATGCTGATGGCAGGGCTGTGTTACTCTCTGGTAGAAACAGAGTTCCTCATGCTGATGGCAGGGCTGTGTTACTGTCTGGTAGAAACAGAGTTCCTCATGCTGACGGCAGGGCTGTGTTACTCTGGTAGAAAAAGAGTTCCTCATGCTGATGGCAGGGCTGTGTTACTGTCTGGTAGAAACAGAGTTCCTCATGCTGATGGCAGGGCTGTGTTACTCTGGTAGAGACAGAGTTCCTCATGCTGATGGCAGGGCTGTGTTACTGTCTGGTAGAAACAGAGTTCATCATGCTGACGACAGGGCTGTGTTACTGTCTGGTAAAAACAGAGTTCCTCATGCTGACGACAGGGCTGTGTTACTGTCTGGTAGAAACAGAATTCCTCATGCTGACGACAGGGCTGTGTTACTCTCTGGTAGAAACAGAGTTCCTCATGCTGACGGCAGGGCTGTGTTACTCTGGTAGAAACAGAGTTCCTCATGCTGATGGCAGGGCTGTGTTACTGTCTGGTAGAAACAGAGTTCCTCATGCTGACGGCAGGGCTGTGTTACTCTGGTAGAAACAGAGTTCCTCATGCTGACGGCAGGGCTGTGTTACTCTCTGGTAGAAACAGAGTTCCTCATGCTGATGGCAGGGCTGTGTTACTCTGGTAGAAACAGAGTTCCTCATGCTGAGGGCAGGGCTGTGTTACTCTGGTAGAAACAGAGTTCCTCATGCTGACGGCAGGGCTGTGTTACTGTCTGGTAGAAACAGAGTTCCTCATCCAACGGCAGGGCTGTGTTACTGTCTGGTAGAAACAGAGTTCCTCATGCTGACGGCAGGGCTGTGTTACTGTCTGGTAGAAACAGAGTTCCTCATGCTGATGGCAGGGCTGTGTTACTGTCTGGTAGAAACAGAGTTCCTCATGCTGATGGCAGGGCTGTGTTACTATGGTAGAAACAGTGTTCCTCATGCTGATGGCAGGGCTGTGTTACTCTGGTAGAAACAGAGTTCCTCATGCTGACGGCAGGGCTGTTTTACTGTCTGGTAGAAACAGAGTTCCTCATGCTGACGGCAGGGCTGTGTTACTGTCTGGTAGAAACAGAGTTCCTCATGCTGACGGCAGGGCTCTGTTACTGTCTGGTAGAAACAGAGTTCCTCATGCTGATGGCAGGGCTGTGTTACTGTCTGGTAGAAACAGAGTTCCTCATGCTGACGGCAGGGCTGTGTTACTCTGGTAGAAACAGAGTTCCTCATGGTGATGGCAGGGCTGTGTTACTGTCTGGTAGAAACAGAGTTCCTCATGCTGATGGCAGGACTGTGTTACTCTTGTAGAAACAGAGTTCCTCATGCTGACGGCAGGGCTGTGTTGCTCTCTGGTAGAAACAGAGTTCCTCATGCTGATGGCAGGGCTGTGTTACTCTGGTAGAAACAGAGTTCCTCATGCTGACGGCAGGGCTGTGTTACTGTCTGGTAGAAACAGAGTTCCTCATGCTGACGGCAGGGCTGTGTTACTCTTGTAGAAACAGAGTTCCTCATGCTGACGGCAGGGCTGTGTTACTCTCTGGTAGAAACAGAGTTCCTCATGCTGATGGCAGGGCTGTGTTACTCTGGTAGAAACAGAGTTCCTCATGCTGATGGCAGGGCTGTGTTACTGTCTGGTAGAAACAGAGTTCCTCATGCTGATGGCAGGACTGTGTTACTCTTGTAGAAACAGAGTTACTCATGCTGACGGCAGGGCTGTGTTACTCTTGTAGAAACAGAGTTCCTCATGCTGACGGCAGGGCTGTGTTACTCTCTGGTAGAAACAGAGTTCCTCATGCTGATGGCAGGGCTGTGTTACTCTGGTAGAAACAGAGTTCGTCATGCTGATGGCAGGGCTGTGTTACTGTCTGGTAGAAACAGAGTTCCTCATGCTGATGGCAGGACTGTGTTACTCTTGTAGAAACAGAGTTCCTCATGCTGATGGCAGGACAGTGTTACTCTTGTAGAAACAGAGTTCCTCATGCTGACGGCAGGGCTGTGTTACTGTCTGGTAGAAACAGAGTTCCTCATGCTGATGGCAGGGCTGTGTTACTCTGGTAGAAACAGAGTTCGTCATGCTGACGGCAGGGCTGTGTTACTGTCTGGTAGAAACAGAGTTCCTCAAGCTGACGGCAGGGCTGTGTTACTGTCTGGTAGAAACAGAGTTCCTCATGCTGATGGCAGGGCTGTGTTACTGTCTGTTAGAAACAGAGTTCCTCATGCTGACGGCAGGGCTGTGTTACTCTCTGGTAGAAACAGAGTTCCTCATGCTGATGGCAGGGCTGTGTTACTGTCTGGTAGAAACAGAGTTCCTCATGCTGACGGCAGGGCTGTGTTACTGTCTGGTAGAAACAGAGTTCCTCATGCTGATGGCAGGGCTGTGTTACCCTCTGGTAGTAACAGAGTTCCTCATGCTGATTGCAGGGCTGTGTTACTGTCTGGTAAAAACAGAGTTCCTCATGCTGACGACAGGGCTGTGTTACTGTCTGGTAGAAACAGAATTCCTCATGCTGACGACAGGGCTGTGTTACTCTCTGGTAGAAACAGAGTTCCTCATGCTGACGGCAGGGCTGTGTTACTCTGGTAGAAACAGAGTTCCTCATGCTGATGGCAGGGCTGTGTTACTGTCTGGTAGAAACAGAGTTCCTCATGCTGACGGCAGGGCTGTGTTACTCTGGTAGAAACAGAGTTCCTCATGCTGACGGCAGGGCTGTGTTACTCTCTGGTAGAAACAGAGTTCCTCATGCTGACGGCAGGGCTGTGTTACTCTGGTAGAAACAGAGTTCCTCATGCTGAGGGCAGGGCTGTGTTACTCTGGTAGAAACAGAGTTCCTCATGCTGACGGCAGGGCTGTGTTACTGTCTGGTAGAAACAGAGTTCCTCATCCAACGGCAGGGCTGTGTTACTGTCTGGTAGAAACAGAGTTCCTCATGCTGACGGCAGGGCTGTGTTACTCTGGTAGAAACAGAGTTCCTCATGCTGATGGCAGGGCTGTGTTACTGTCTGGTAGAAACAGAGTTCCTCATGCTGATGGCAGGGCTGTGTTACTATGGTAGAAACAGTGTTCCTCATGCTGATGGCAGGGCTGTGTTACTCTGGTAGAAACAGAGTTCCTCATGCTGACGGCAGGGCTGTTTTACTGTCTGGTAGAAACAGAGTTCCTCATGCTGACGGCAGGGCTGTGTTACTGTCTGGTAGAAATAGAGTTCCTCATGCTGACGGCAGGGCTCTGTTACTGTCTGGTAGAAACAGAGTTCCTCATGCTGATGGCAGGGCTGTGTTACTGTCTGGTAGAAACAGAGTTCCTCATGCTGACGGCAGGGCTGTGTTACTCTGGTAGAAACAGAGTTCCTCATGCTGATGGCAGGGCTGTGTTACTGTCTGGTAGAAACAGAATTCCTCATGCTGATGGCAGGGCTGTTACTCTCTGGTAGAAACAGAGTTCCTCATGCTGATGGCAGGGCTGTGTTACTGTCTGGTAGAAACAGAGTTCCTCATGCTGATGGCAGGGCTGTGTTACTCTGGTAGAAACAGAGTTCCTCATGCTGACGGTAGGGCTGTGTTACTGTCTGGTAGAAACAGAGTTCCTCATGCTGACGACAGGGCTGTGTTACTGTCTGGTAGAAACAGAGTTCCTCATGCTGACGGCAGGGCTGTGTTACTGTCTGGTAAAAACAGAATTCCTCATGCTGACGACAGGGCTGTGTTACTCTGGTAGAAACAGAATTCCTCATGCTAACGACAGGGCTGTGTTACTCTCTGGTAGAAACAGAGTTCCTCATGCTGACGGCAGGGCTGTGTTACTCTGGTAGAAACAGAGTTCCTCATGCTGATGGCAGGGCTGTGTTACTGTCTGGTAGAAACAGAGTTCCTCATGCTGATGGCAGGGCTGTGTTACTCTCTGGTAGAAACAGAGTTCCTCATGCTGATGGCAGGGCTGTGTTACTCTGGTAGAAACAGAGTTCCTCATGCTGAGGGCAGGGCTGTGTTACTCTGGTAGAAACAGAGTTCCTCATGCTGACGGCAGGGCTGTGTTACTGTCTGGTAGAAACAGAGTTCCTCATCCAACGGCAGGGCTGTGTTACTGTCTGGTAGAAACAGAGTTCCTCATGCTGATGGCAGGGCTGTTACTCTCTGGTAGAAACAGAGTTCCTCATGCTGACGGCAGGGCTGTGTTACTGTCTGGTAAAAACAGAGTTCCTCATGCTGACGACAGGGCTGTGTTACTGTCTGGTAGAAACAGAATTCCTCATGCTGACGACAGGGCTGTGTTACTCTCTGGTAGAAACAGAGTTCCTCA
Organism: Lampris incognitus; assembly: GCF_029633865.1. NCBI lineage: Eukaryota > Metazoa > Chordata > Actinopteri > Lampriformes > Lampridae > Lampris > Lampris incognitus. The sequence continues at coordinate 82,531,739 of NC_079211.1, read as the reverse complement.
TGCTGACGTCAGGGCTGTGTTACTCTGGTAGAAACAGAGTTCCTCATGCTGATGGCAGGGCTGTGTTACTGTCTGGTAGAAACAGAGTTCCTCATGCTGACGGCAGGGCTGTGTTACTCTGGTAGAAACAGAGTTCCTCATGCTGACGGCAGGGCTGTGTTACTCTCTGGTAGAAACAGAGTTCCTCATGCTGATGGCAGGGCTGTGTTACTCTGGTAGAAACAGAGTTCCTCATGCTGAGGGCAGGGCTGTGTTACTCTGGTAGAAACAGAGTTCCTCATGCTGACGGCAGGGCTGTGTTACTGTCTGGTAGAAACAGAGTTCCTCATCCAACGGCAGGGCTGTGTTACTGTCTGGTAGAAACAGAGTTCCTCATGCTGACGGCAGGGCTGTGTTACTCTGGTAGAAACAGAGTTCCTCATGCTGATGGCAGGGCTGTGTTACTGTCTGGTAGAAACAGAGTTCCTCATGCTGATGGCAGGGCTGTGTTACTATGGTAGAAACAGTGTTCCTCATGCTGACGGCAGGGCAGTGTTACTCTCTGGTAGAAACAGAGTTCCTCATGCTGACGGCAGGGCTGTTTTACTGTCTGGTAGAAACAGAGTTCCTCATGCTGACGGCAGGGCTGTGTTACTGTCTGGTAGAAACAGAGTTCCTCATGCTGACGGCAGGGCTCTGTTACTGTCTGGTAGAAACAGAGTTCCTCATGCTGATGGCAGGGCTGTGTTACTGTCTGGTAGAAACAGAGTTCCTCATTCTGACGGCAGGGCTGTGTTACTCTCTGGTAGAAACAGAGTTCCTCATGGTGATGGCAGGGCTGTGTTACTGTCTGGTAGAAACAGAGTTCCTCATGCTGATGGCAGGACTGTGTTACTCTTGTAGAAACAGAGTTCCTCATGCTGACGGCAGGGCTGTGTTGCTCTCTGGTAGAAACAGAGTTCCTCATGCTGATGGCAGGGCTGTGTTACTCTGGTAGAAACAGAGTTCCTCATGCTGACGGCAGGGCTGTGTTACTGTCTGGTAGAAACAGAGTTCCTCATGCTGACGGCAGGGCTGTGTTACTCTTGTAGAAACAGAGTTCCTCATGCTGACGGCAGGGCTGTGTTACTCTCTGGTAGAAACAGAGTTCCTCATGCTGATGGCAGGGCTGTGTTACTCTGGTAGAAACAGAGTTCCTCATGCTGATGGCAGGGCTGTGTTACTGTCTGGTAGAAACAGAGTTCCTCATGCTGATGGCAGGACTGTGTTACTCTTGTAGAAACAGAGTTCCTCATGCTGATGGCAGGACAGTGTTACTCTTGTAGAAACAGAGTTCCTCATGCTGACGGCAGGGCTGTGTTACTGTCTGGTAGAAACAGAGTTCCTCATGCTGATGGCAGGGCTGTGTTACTCTGGTAGAAACAGAGTTCGTCATGCTGACGGCAGGGCTGTGTTACTGTCTGGTAGAAACAGAGTTCCTCAAGCTGACGGCAGGGCTGTGTTACTGTCTGGTAGAAACAGAATTCCTCATGCTGACGACAGGGCTGTGTTACTCTCTGGTAGAAACAGAGTTCCTCATGCTGACGTCAGGGCTGTGTTACTCTGGTAGAAACAGAGTTCCTCATGCTGATGGCAGGGCTGTGTTACTGTCTGGTAGAAACAGAGTTCCTCATGCTGACGGCAGGGCTGTGTTACTCTGGTAGAAACAGAGTTCCTCATGCTGACGGCAGGGCTGTGTCACTCTCTGGTAGAAACAGAGTTCCTCATGCTGATGGCAGGGCTGTGTTACTCTGGTAGAAACAGAGTTCCTCATGCTGAGGGCAGGGCTGTGTTACTCTGGTAGAAACAGAGTTCCTCATGCTGACGGCAGGGCTGTGTTACTGTCTGGTAGAAACAGAGTTCCTCATCCAACGGCAGGGCTGTGTTACTGTCTGGTAGAAACAGAGTTCCTCATGCTGACGGCAGGGCTGTGTTACTCTGGTAGAAACAGAGTTCCTCATGCTGATGGCAGGGCTGTGTTACTGTCTGGTAGAAACAGAGTTCCTCATGCTGATGGCAGGGCTGTGTTACTATGGTAGAAACAGTGTTCCTCATGCTGACGGCAGGGCAGTGTTACTCTCTGGTAGAAACAGAGTTCCTCATGCTGACGGCAGGGCTGTTTTACTGTCTGGTAGAAACAGAGTTCCTCATGCTGACGGCAGGGCTGTGTTACTGTCTGGTAGAAACAGAGTTCCTCATGCTGACGGCAGGGCTGTGTTACTGTCTGGTAGAAACAGAGTTCCTCATGCTGATGGCAGGGCTGTGTTACTGTCTGGTAGAAACAGAGTTCCTCATTCTGACGGCAGGGCTGTGTTACTCTCTGGTAGAAACAGAGTTCCTCATGGTGATGGCAGGGCTGTGTTACTGTCTGGTAGAAACAGAGTTCCTCATGCTGATGGCAGGACTGTGTTACTCTTGTAGAAACAGAGTTCCTCATGCTGACGGCAGGGCTGTGTTGCTCTCTGGTAGAAACAGAGTTCCTCATGCTGATGGCAGGGCTGTGTTACTCTGGTAGAAACAGAGTTCCTCATGCTGATTGCAGGGCTGTGTTACTGTCTGGTAGAAACAGAGTTCCTCATGCTGACGGCAGGGCTGTGTTACTCTTGTAGAAACAGAGTTCCTCATGCTGACGGCAGGGCTGTGTTACTCTCTGGTAGAAACAGAGTTCCTCATGCTGATGGCAGGGCTGTGTTACTCTGGTAGAAACAGAGTTCCTCATGCTGATGGCAGGGCTGTGTTACTGTCTGGTAGAAACAGAGTTCCTCATGCTGATGGCAGGACTGTGTTACTCTTGTAGAAACAGAGTTCCTCATGCTGATGGCAGGACAGTGTTACTCTTGTAGAAACAGAGTTCCTCATGCTGACGGCAGGGCTGTGTTACTGTCTGGTAGAAACAGAGTTCCTCATGCTGATGGCAGGGCTGTGTTACTCTGGTAGAAACAGAGTTCGTCATGCTGACGGCAGGGCTGTGTTACTGTCTGGTAGAAACAGAGTTCCTCAAGCTGACGGCAGGGCTGTGTTACTGTCTGGTAGAAACAGAGTTCCTCATGCTGATGGCAGGGCTGTGTTACTGTCTGTTAGAAACAGAGTTCCTCATGCTGACGGCAGGGCTGTGTTACTCTCTGGTAGAAACAGAGTTCCTCATGCTGATGGCAGGGCTGTGTTACTGTCTGGTAGAAACAGAGTTCCTCATGCTGACGGCAGGGCTGTGTTACTGTCTGGTAGAAACAGAGTTCCTCATGCTGACGGCAGGGCTGTGTTACCCTCTGGTAGTAACAGAGTTCCTCATGCTGATTGCAGGGCTGTGTTACTGTCTGGTAGAAACAGAGTTCCTCATGCTGACGGCAGGGCTGTGTTACTCTGGTAGAAACAGAGTCCCTCATGCTGACGGCAGGGCTGTTACTCTCTGGTAGAAACAGAGTTCCTCATGCTGACGACAGGGCTGTGTTACTCTGGTAGAAACAGAGTTCCTCATGCTGACGGCAGGGCTGTGTTACTGTCTGGTAGAAACAGAGTTCCTCATGCTGACGGCAGGGCTGTGTTACTCTGGTAGAAACAGAGTTCCTCATGCTGATGGCAGGGCTGTGTTACTGTCTGGTAGAAACAGAGTTCCTCATGCTGACGGCAGGGCTGTTACTCTCTGGTAGAAACAGAGTTCCTCATGCTGATGGCAGGGCTGTGTTACTGTCTGGTAGAAACAGAGTTCCTCATGCTGATGGCAGGGCTGTGTTACTCTGGTAGAAACAGAGTTCCTCATGCTGACGGCAGGGCTGTGTTACTGTCTGGTAGAAACAGAGTTCCTCATGCTGACGACAGGGCTGTGTTACTGTCTGGTAGAAACAGAGTTCCTCATTCTGACGGCAGGGCTGTGTTACTGTCTGTTAGAAACAGAGTTCCTCATGCTGATGGCAGGGCTGTGTTACTCTGGTAGAAACAGAGTTCGTCATGCAGACGGTAGGGCTGTGTTACTGTCTGGTAGAAACAGAGTTCCTCATGCTGACGGCAGGGCTGTGTTACTCTGGTAGAAACAGAGTTCCTCATGCTGACGGCAGGGCTGTGTTACTGTCTGGTAGAAACAGAGTTCCTAATGCTGATGGCAGGGCTGTGTTACTCTCTGGTAGAAACAGAGTTCCTCATGCTGATGGCAGGGCTGTGTTACTGTCTGGTAGAAACAGAGTTCCTCATGCTGACGGCAGGGCTGTGTTACTCTGGTAGAAACAGAGTTCCTCATGCTGACGGCAGGGCTGTGTTACTCTGGTAGAAACAGAGTTCCTCATGCTGACGGCAGGGCTGTGTTACTCTGGTAGAAACAGAGTTCCTCATGCTGACGGCAGGGCTGTTTTACTCTGATAGAAACAGAGTTCCTCATGCTGATGGCAGGGCTGTGTTACTGTCTGGTAGAAACAGAGTTCGTCATGCTGATGGCAGGGCTGTGTTACTGTCTGGTAGAAACAGAGTTCCTCATGCTGACGGCAGGGCTGTGTTACTGTCTGGTAGAAACAGAGTTCCTCATTCTGACGGCAGGGCTGTGTTACTGTCTGGTAGAAACAGAGTTCCTCATGCTGACGGCAGGGCTGTGTTACTCTGGTAGAAACAGAGTTCCTCATGCTGACGGCAGGGCTGTGTTACCGTCTGGTAGAAACAGAGTTCCTCATGCTGATGGCAGGGCTGTGTTACTGTCTGGTAGAAACAGAGTTCCTCATGCTGACGGCAGGGCTGTGTTACTCTGGTAGAAACAGAGTTCCTCATGCTGACGGCAGGGCTGTGTTACTCTGGTAGAAAAGGAGTTCCTCATGCTGACGGCAGGGCTGTGTTACTCTGGTAGAAACAGAGTTCCTCATGCTGACGGCAGGGCTGTGTTACCGTCTGGTAGAAACAGAGTTCCTCATGCTGATGGCAGGGCTGTGTTTCTGTCTGGTAGAAACAGAGTTCCTCATGCTGACGGCAGGGCTGTGTTACTCTGGTAGAAACAGAGTTCCTCATGCTGATGGCAGGGCTGTGTTACTGTCTGGTAGAAACAGAGTTCCTCATGCTGATGGCAGGGCTGTGTTACTCTGGTAGAAACAGAGTTCCTCATGCTGATGGCAGGGCTGTGTTACTCTGGTAGAAACAGAGTTCCTCATGCTGACGGCAGGGCTGTGTTACTGTCTGGTAGAACCAGAGTTCCTCATGCTGATGGCAGGGCTGTGTTACTCTGGTAGAAACAGAGTTCCTCATGCTGACGGCAGGGCTGTGTTACTGTCTGGTAGAAACAGTGTTCCTCATGCTGACGACAGGGCTGTGTTACTCTGGTAGAAACAGAGTTCCTCATGCTGACGGCAGGGCTGTGTTACTCTGGTAGAAATAGAGTTCCTCATGCTGACGGCAGGGCTGTGTTACTCTGGTAGAAACAGAGTTCCTCATGCTGACGGCAGGGCTGTGTTACTGTCTGGTAGAAACAGAGTTCCTCATGCTGATGGCAGGGCTGTGTTACTGTCTGGTAGAAACAGAGTTCCTCATGCTGATGGCAGGGCTGTGTTACTGTCTGGTAGAAACAGAGTTCCTCATGCTGACGGCAGGGCTGTGTTACTGTCTGGTAGAAACAGAGTTCCTCATGCTGACGACAGGGCTGTGTTACTGTCTGGTAGAAACAGAGTTCCTCATGCTGATGACAGGGCTGTGTTACTGTCTGGTAGAAACAGAGTTCCTCATGCTGACGGCAGGGCTGTGTTACTCTGGTAGAAACAGAGTTCCTCATTCTGACGGCAGGGCTGTGTTACTGTCTGTTAGAAACAGAGTTCCTCATGCTGATGGCAGGGCTGTGTTACTCTGGTAGAAACAGAGTTCGTCATGCTGACGGTAGGGCTGTGTTACTGTCTGGTAGAAACAGAGTTCCTCATGCTGACGGCAGGGCTGTGTTACTCTGGTAGAAACAGAGTTCCTCATTCTGACGGCAGGGCTCTGTTACTGTCTGGTAGAAACAGAGTTCCTCATGCTGACGGCAGGGCTGTGTTACTGTGTGGTAGAAACAGAGTTCCTCATGCTGACGGCAGGGCTGTGTTACTCTCTGGTAGTAACAGAGTTCCTCATGCTGATGGCAGGGCTGTGTTACTGTCTGGTAGAAACAGAGTTCCTCATGCTGACGGCAGGGCTGTGTTACTCTGGTAGAAACAGAGTTCCTCATGCTGACGGCAGGGCTGTGTTACTCTGGTAGAAACAGAGTTCCTCATGCTGACGGCAGGGCTGTGTTACTCTGGTAGAAACAGAGTTCCTCATGCTGACGGCAGGGCTGTTTTACTCTGATAGAAACAGAGTTCCTCATGCTGATGGCAGGGCTGTTTTACTCTGATAGAAACAGAGTTCCTCATGCTGATGGCAGGGCTGTGTTACTGTCTGGTAGAAACAGAGTTCCTCATGCTGACGGCAGGGCTGTGTTACTGTCTGGTAGAAACAGAGTTCCTCATTCTGACGGCAGGGCTGTGTTACTGTCTGGTAGAAACAGAGTTCCTCATGCTGACGGCAGGGCTGTGTTACTCTGGTAGAAACAGAGTTCCTCATGCTGACGGCAGGGCTGTGTTACCGTCTGGTAGAAACAGAGTTCCTCATGCTGATGGCAGGGCTGTGTTACTGTCTGGTAGAAACAGAGTTCCTCATGCTGACGGCAGGGCTGTGTTACTCTGGTAGAAACAGAATTCCTCATGCTGACGGCAGGGCTGTGTTACTCTGGTAGAAACAGAGTTCCTCATGCTGACGGCAGGGCTGTGTTACTGTCTGGTAGAAACAGAGTTCCTCATGCTGACGGCAGGGCTGTGTTACTCTCTGGTAGAAACAGAGTTCCTCATGCTGATGGCAGGGCCGTGTTACTGTCTGGTAGAAACAGAGTTCCTCATGCTGACGGCAGGGCTGTGTTACTGTCTGGTAGAAACAGAGTTCCTCATGCTGACGGCAGGGCTGTGTTACTCTGGTAGAAACAGAGTTCCTCATGCTAACGGCAGGGCTGTGTTACTCTGGTAGAAACAGAGTTCCTCATGCTGATGGCAGGGCTGTGTTACTGTCTGGTAGAAACAGTGTTCCTCATGCTGATGGCAGGGCTGTGTTACTCTGGTAGAAACAGAGTTCCTCATGCTGATGGCAGGGCTGTGTTACTCTGGTAGAAACAGAGTTCCTCATGCTGACGGCAGGGCTGTGTTACTGTCTGGTAGAACCAGAGTTCCTCATGCTGATGGCAGGGCTGTGTTACTCTGGTAGAAACAGAGTTCCTCATGCTGACGGCAGGGCTGTGTTACTGTCTGGTAGAAACAGTGTTCCTCATGCTGACGACAGGGCTGTGTTACTCTGGTAGAAACAGAGTTCCTCATGCTGACGGCAGGGCTGTGTTACTCTGGTAGAAATAGAGTTCCTCATGCTGACGGCAGGGCTGTGTTACTCTGGTAGAAACAGAGTTCCTCATGCTGACGGCAGGGCTGTGTTACTGTCTGGTAGAAACAGAGTTCCTCATGCTGATGGCAGGGCTGTGTTACTGTCTGGTAGAAACAGAGTTCCTCATGCTGATGGCAGGGCTGTGTTACTGTCTGGTAGAAACAGAGTTCCTCATGCTGACGGCAGGGCTGTGTTACTGTCTGGTAGAAACAGAGTTCCTCATGCTGACGACAGGGCTGTGTTACTGTCTGGTAGAAACAGAGTTCCTCATGCTGACGGCAGGGCTGTGTTACTGTCTGGTAGAAACAGAGTTCCTCATGCTGATGGCAGGGCTGTGTTACTGTCTGGTAGAAACAGAGTTCCTCATGCTGACGGCAGGGCTGTGTTACTGTCTGGTAGAAACAGAGTTCCTCATTCTGACGGCAGGGCTGTGTTACTGTCTGGTAGAAACAGAGTTCCTCATGCTGACGGCAGGGCTGTGTTACTCTGGTAGAAACAGAGTTCCTCATGCTGACGGCAGGGCTGTGTTACCGTCTGGTAGAAACAGAGTTCCTCATGCTGATGGCAGGGCTGTGTTACTGTCTGGTAGAAACAGAGTTCCTCATGCTGACGGCAGGGCTGTGTTACTCTGGTAGAAACCGAGTTCCTCATGCTGACGGCAGGGCTGTGTTACTCTGGTAGAAACAGAGTTCCTCATGCTGACGGCAGGGCTGTGTTACTGTCTGGTAGAAACAGAGTTCCTCATGCTGATGGCAGGGCTGTGTTACTCTCTGGTAGAAACAGAGTTCCTCATGCTGATGGCAGGGCCGAGTTACTGTCTGGTAGAAACAGAGTTCCTCATGCTGACGGCAGGGCTGTGTTACTGTCTGGTAGAAACAGAGTTCCTCATGCTGACGGCAGGGCTGTGTTACTCTGGTAGAAACAGAGTTCCTCATGCTGACGGCAGGGCTGTGTTACTGTCTGGTAGAAACAGAGTTCCTCATGCTGATGGCAGGGCTGTGTTACTGTCTGGTAGAAACAGAGTTCCTCATGCTGACGGCAGGGCTTTGTTACTGTCTGGTAGAAACAGAGTTCCTCATGCTGACGGCAGGGCTGTGTTACTGTTTGGTAGAAACAGAGTTCCTCATGCTGATGGCAGGGCTGTGTTACTGTCTGGTAGAAACAGAGTTCCTCATGCTGACAACAGGGCTGTGTTACTGTCTGGTAGAAACAGAGTTCCTCATGCTGACGGCAGGGCTGTGTTACTGTCTGGTAGAAACAGAGTTCCTCATGCTGACGGCAGGGCTGTGTTACTGTCTGGTAGAAACAGAGTACCTCATGCTGACGGCAGGGCTGTGTTACTCTGGTAGAAACAGAGTTCCTCATGCTGACGGCAGGGCTGTGTTACTCTGGTAGAAACAGAGTTCCTCATGCTGACGGCAGGGCTGTGTTACTCTGGTAGAAACAGAGTTCCTCATGCTGACGGCAGGGCTGTGTTACTGTCTGGTAGAAACAGAGTTCCTCATGCTGATGGCAGGGCTGTGTTACTGTCTGGTAGAAACAGAGTTCCTCATGCTGATGGCAGGGCTGTGTTACTGTCTGGTAGAAACAGAGTTCCTCATGCTGACGGCAGGGCTGTGTTACTGTCTGGTAGAAACAGAGTTCCTCATGCTGACGACAGGGCTGTGTTACTGTCTGGTAGAAACAGAGTTCCTCATGCTGACGGCAGGGCTGTGTTACTGTCTGGTAGAAACAGAGTTCCTAATGCTGATGGCAGGGCTCTGTTACTGTCTGGTAGAAACAGAGTTCCTCATGCTGACGGCAGGGCTGTGTTACTCTGGTAGAAACGGAGTTCCTCATGCTGACGGCAGGGCTGTTTTACTCTGATAGAAACAGAGTTCCTCATGCTGATGGCAGGGCTGTGTTACTGTCTGGTAGAAACAGAGTTCCTCATGCTGATGGCAGGGCTGTGTTACTGTCTGGTAGAAACAGAGTTCCTCATGCTGACGGCAGGGCTGTGTTACTGTCTGGTAGAAACAGAGTTCCTCATGCTGACGGCAGGGCTGTGTTACTCTGGTAGAAACAGAGTTCCTCATGCTGACGGCAGGGCTGTGTTACTGTCTGGTAGAAACAGAGTTCCTAATGCTGATGGCAGGGCTCTGTTACTGTCTGGTAGAAACAGAGTTCCTCATGCTGACGGCAGGGCTGTGTTACTGTCTGGTAGTAACAGAGTTCCTCATGCTGATGGCAGGGCTGTGTTACTGTCTGGTAGAAACAGAGTTCCTCATGCTGACGGCAGGGCTGTGTTACTCTGGTAGAAACAGAGTTCCTCATGCTGACGGCAGGGCTGTGTTACTCTGGTAGAAACAGAGTTCCTCATGCTGACGGCAGGGCTGTGTTACTCTGGTAGAAACAGAGTTCCTCATGCTGACGGCAGGGCTGTTTTACTCTGATAGAAACAGAGTTCCTCATGCTGATGGCAGGGCTGTTTTACTCTGATAGAAACAGAGTTCCTCATGCTGATGGCAGGGCTGTTTTACTCTGATAGAAACAGAGTTCCTCATGCTGACGGCAGGGCTGTTTTACTCTGATAGAAACAGAGTTCCTCATGCTGATGGCAGGGCTGTTTTACTCTGATAGAAACAGAGTTCCTCATGCTGATGGCAGGGCTGTGTTACTGTCTGGTAGAAACAGAGTTCCTCATGCTGACGGCAGGGCTGTGTTACTGTCTGGTAGAAACAGAGTTCCTCATTCTGACGGCAGGGCTGTGTTACTGTCTGGTAGAAACAGAGTTCCTCATGCTGACGGCAGGGCTGTGTTACTCTGGTAGAAACAGAGTTCCTCATGCTGACGGCAGGGCTGTGTTACCGTCTGGTAGAAACAGAGTTCCTCATGCTGATGGCAGGGCTGTGTTACTGTCTGGTAGAAACAGAGTTCCTCATGCTGACGGCAGGGCTGTGTTACTCTGGTAGAAACAGAATTCCTCATGCTGACGGCAGGGCTGTGTTACTCTGGTAGAAACAGAGTTCCTCATGCTGACGGCAGGGCTGTGTTACTGTCTGGTAGAAACAGAGTTCCTCATGCTGACGGCAGGGCTGTGTTACTCTCTGGTAGAAACAGAGTTCCTCATGCTGATGGCAGGGCCGTGTTACTGTCTGGTAGAAACAGAGTTCCTCATGCTGACGGCAGGGCTGTGTTACTGTCTGGTAGAAACAGAGTTCCTCATGCTGACGGCAGGGCTGTGTTACTCTGGTAGAAACAGAGTTCCTCATGCTAACGGCAGGGCTGTGTTACTCTGGTAGAAACAGAGTTCCTCATGCTGATGGCAGGGCTGTGTTACTGTCTGGTAGAAACAGTGTTCCTCATGCTGATGGCAGGGCTGTGTTACTCTGGTAGAAACAGAGTTCCTCATGCTGATGGCAGGGCTGTGTTACTCTGGTAGAAACAGAGTTCCTCATGCTGACGGCAGGGCTGTGTTACTGTCTGGTAGAACCAGAGTTCCTCATGCTGATGGCAGGGCTGTGTTACTCTGGTAGAAACAGAGTTCCTCATGCTGACGGCAGGGCTGTGTTACTGTCTGGTAGAAACAGTGTTCCTCATGCTGACGACAGGGCTGTGTTACTCTGGTAGAAACAGAGTTCCTCATGCTGACGGCAGGGCTGTGTTACTCTGGTAGAAATAGAGTTCCTCATGCTGACGGCAGGGCTGTGTTACTCTGGTAGAAACAGAGTTCCTCATGCTGACGGCAGGGCTGTGTTACTGTCTGGTAGAAACAGAGTTCCTCATGCTGATGGCAGGGCTGTGTTACTGTCTGGTAGAAACAGAGTTCCTCATGCTGATGGCAGGGCTGTGTTACTGTCTGGTAGAAACAGAGTTCCTCATGCTGATGGCAGGGCTGTGTTACTGTCTGGTAGAAACAGAGTTCCTCATGCTGACGGCAGGGCTGTGTTACTGTCTGGTAGAAACAGAGTTCCTCATTCTGACGGCAGGGCTGTGTTACTGTCTGGTAGAAACAGAGTTCCTCATGCTGACGGCAGGGCTGTGTTACTCTGGTAGAAACAGAGTTCCTCATGCTGACGGCAGGGCTGTGTTACCGTCTGGTAGAAACAGAGTTCCTCATGCTGATGGCAGGGCTGTGTTACTGTCTGGTAGAAACAGAGTTCCTCATGCTGACGGCAGGGCTGTGTTACTCTGGTAGAAACAGAGTTCCTCATGCTGACGGCAGGGCTGTGTTACTCTGGTAGAAACAGAGTTCCTCATGCTGACGGCAGGGCTGTGTTACTGTCTGGTAGAAACAGAGTTCCTCATGCTGATGGCAGGGCTGTGTTACTCTCTGGTAGAAACAGAGTTCCTCATGCTGATGGCAGGGCCGAGTTACTGTCTGGTAGAAACAGAGTTCCTCATGCTGACGGCAGGGCTGTGTTACTGTCTGGTAGAAACAGAGTTCCTCATGCTGACGGCAGGGCTGTGTTACTCTGGTAGAAACAGAGTTCCTCATGCTGACGGCAGGGCTGTGTTACTGTCTGGTAGAAACAGAGTTCCTCATGCTGATGGCAGGGCTGTGTTACTGTCTGGTAGAAACAGAGTTCCTCATGCTGACGGCAGGGCTTTGTTACTGTCTGGTAGAAACAGAGTTCCTCATGCTGACGGCAGGGCTGTGTTACTGTTTGGTAGAAACAGAGTTCCTCATGCTGATGGCAGGGCTGTGTTACTGTCTGGTAGAAACAGAGTTCCTCATGCTGACAACAGGGCTGTGTTACTGTCTGGTAGAAACAGAGTTCCTCATGCTGACGGCAGGGCTGTGTTACTGTCTGGTAGAAACAGAGTTCCTCATGCTGACGGCAGGGCTGTGTTACTGTCTGGTAGAAACAGAGTACCTCATGCTGACGGCAGGGCTGTGTTACTCTGGTAGAAACAGAGTTCCTCATGCTGACGGCAGGGCTGTGTTACTCTGGTAGAAACAGAGTTCCTCATGCTGACGGCAGGGCTGTGTTACTGTCTGGTAGAAACAGTGTTCCTCATGCTGATGGCAGGGCTGTGTTACTCTGGTAGAAACAGAGTTCCTCATGCTGATGGCAGGGCTGTGTTACTCTGGTAGAAACAGAGTTCCTCATGCTGACGGCAGGGCTGTGTTACTGTCTGGTAGAACCAGAGTTCCTCATGCTGATGGCAGGGCTGTGTTACTCTGGTAGAAACAGAGTTCCTCATGCTGACGGCAGGGCTGTGTTACTGTCTGGTAGAAACAGTGTTCCTCATGCTGACGACAGGGCTGTGTTACTCTGGTAGAAACAGAGTTCCTCATGCTGACGGCAGGGCTGTGTTACTCTGGTAGAAATAGAGTTCCTCATGCTGACGGCAGGGCTGTGTTACTCTGGTAGAAACAGAGTTCCTCATGCTGACGGCAGGGCTGTGTTACTGTCTGGTAGAAACAGAGTTCCTCATGCTGATGGCAGGGCTGTGTTACTGTCTGGTAGAAACAGAGTTCCTCATGCTGATGGCAGGGCTGTGTTACTGTCTGGTAGAAACAGAGTTCCTCATGCTGATGGCAGGGCTGTGTTACTGTCTGGTAGAAACAGAGTTCCTCATGCTGACGGCAGGGCTGTGTTACTGTCTGGTAGAAACAGAGTTCCTCATTCTGACGGCAGGGCTGTGTTACTGTCTGGTAGAAACAGAGTTCCTCATGCTGACGGCAGGGCTGTGTTACTCTGGTAGAAACAGAGTTCCTCATGCTGACGGCAGGGCTGTGTTACCGTCTGGTAGAAACAGAGTTCCTCATGCTGATGGCAGGGCTGTGTTACTGTCTGGTAGAAACAGAGTTCCTCATGCTGACGGCAGGGCTGTGTTACTCTGGTAGAAACAGAGTTCCTCATGCTGACGGCAGGGCTGTGTTACTCTGGTAGAAACAGAGTTCCTCATGCTGACGGCAGGGCTGTGTTACTGTCTGGTAGAAACAGAGTTCCTCATGCTGATGGCAGGGCTGTGTTACTCTCTGGTAGAAACAGAGTTCCTCATGCTGATGGCAGGGCCGAGTTACTGTCTGGTAGAAACAGAGTTCCTCATGCTGACGGCAGGGCTGTGTTACTGTCTGGTAGAAACAGAGTTCCTCATGCTGACGGCAGGGCTGTGTTACTCTGGTAGAAACAGAGTTCCTCATGCTGACGGCAGGGCTGTGTTACTGTCTGGTAGAAACAGAGTTCCTCATGCTGATGGCAGGGCTGTGTTACTGTCTGGTAGAAACAGAGTTCCTCATGCTGACGGCAGGGCTTTGTTACTGTCTGGTAGAAACAGAGTTCCTCATGCTGACGGCAGGGCTGTGTTACTGTTTGGTAGAAACAGAGTTCCTCATGCTGATGGCAGGGCTGTGTTACTGTCTGGTAGAAACAGAGTTCCTCATGCTGACAACAGGGCTGTGTTACTGTCTGGTAGAAACAGAGTTCCTCATGCTGACGGCAGGGCTGTGTTACTGTCTGGTAGAAACAGAGTTCCTCATGCTGACGGCAGGGCTGTGTTACTGTCTGGTAGAAACAGAGTACCTCATGCTGACGGCAGGGCTGTGTTACTCTGGTAGAAACAGAGTTCCTCATGCTGACGGCAGGGCTGTGTTACTCTGGTAGAAACAGAGTTCCTCATGCTGACGGCAGGGCTGTGTTACTCTGGTAGAAACAGAGTTCCTCATGCTGACGGCAGGGCTGTGTTACTGTCTGGTAGAAACAGAGTTCCTCATGCTGATGGCAGGGCTGTGTTACTGTCTGGTAGAAACAGAGTTCCTCATGCTGATGGCAGGGCTGTGTTACTGTCTGGTAGAAACAGAGTTCCTCATGCTGACGGCAGGGCTGTGTTACTGTCTGGTAGAAACAGAGTTCCTCATGCTGACGACAGGGCTGTGTTACTGTCTGGTAGAAACAGAGTTCCTCATGCTGACGGCAGGGCTGTGTTACTGTCTGGTAGAAACAGAGTTCCTAATGCTGATGGCAGGGCTCTGTTACTGTCTGGTAGAAACAGAGTTCCTCATGCTGACGGCAGGGCTGTGTTACTCTGGTAGAAACAGAGTTCCTCATGCTGACGGCAGGGCTGTTTTACTCTGATAGAAACAGAGTTCCTCATGCTGATGGCAGGGCTGTGTTACTGTCTGGTAGAAACAGAGTTCCTCATGCTGATGGCAGGGCTGTGTTACTGTCTGGTAGAAACAGAGTTCCTCATGCTGACGGCAGGGCTGTGTTACTGTCTGGTAGAAACAGAGTTCCTCATTCTGACGGCAGGGCTGTGTTACTGTCTGGTAGAAACAGAGTTCCTCATGCTGACGGCAGGGCTGTGTTACTCTGGTAGAAACAGAGTTCCTCATGCTGACGGCAGGGCTGTGTTACCGTCTGGTAGAAACAGAGTTCCTCATGCTGATGGCAGGGCTGTGTTACTGTCTGGTAGAAACAGAGTTCCTCATGCTGACGGCAGGGCTGTGTTACTCTGGTAGAAACAGAGTTCCTCATGCTGACGGCAGGGCTGTGTTACTCTGGTAGAAAAGGAGTTCCTCATGCTGACGGCAGGGCTGTGTTACTCTGGTAGAAACAGAGTTCCTCATGCTGACGGCAGGGCTGTTTTACTCTGATAGAAACAGAGTTCCTCATGCTGATGGCAGGGCTGTGTTACTGTCTGGTAGAAACAGAGTTCCTCATGCTGATGGCAGGGCTGTGTTACTCTGGTAGAAACAGAGTTCCTCATGCTGATGGCAGGGCTGTGTTACTCTGGTAGAAACAGAGTTCCTCATGCTGACGGCAGGGCTGTGTTACTGTCTGGTAGAACCAGAGTTCCTCATGCTGATGGCAGGGCTGTGTTACTCTGGTAGAAACAGAGTTCCTCATGCTGACGGCAGGGCTGTGTTACTGTCTGGTAGAAACAGTGTTCCTCATGCTGACGACAGGGCTGTGTTACTCTGGTAGAAACAGAGTTCCTCATGCTGACGGCAGGGCTGTGTTACTCTGGTAGAAATAGAGTTCCTCATGCTGACGGCAGGGCTGTGTTACTCTGGTAGAAACAGAGTTCCTCATGCTGACGGCAGGGCTGTGTTACTGTCTGGTAGAAACAGAGTTCCTCATGCTGATGGCAGGGCTGTGTTACTGTCTGGTAGAAACAGAGTTCCTCATGCTGATGGCAGGGCTGTGTTACTGTCTGGTAGAAACAGAGTTCCTCATGCTGACGGCAGGGCTGTGTTACTGTCTGGTAGAAACAGAGTTCCTCATGCTGACGACAGGGCTGTGTTACTGTCTGCTAGAAACAGAGTTCCTCATGCTGATGACAGGGCTGTGTTACTGTCTGGTAGAAACAGAGTTCCTCATGCTGACGGCAGGGCTGTGTTACTCTGGTAGAAACAGAGTTCCTCATTCTGACGGCAGGGCTGTGTTACTGTCTGTTAGAAACAGAGTACCTCATGCTGATGGCAGGGCTGTGTTACTCTGGTAGAAACAGAGTTCGTCATGCTGACGGTAGGGCTGTGTTACTGTCTGGTAGAAACAGAGTTCCTCATGCTGACGGCAGGGCTGTGTTACTCTGGTAGAAACAGAGTTCCTCATGCTGACGGCAGGGCTGTGTTACCTGTCTGGTAGAAACAGAGTTCCTAATGCTGATGGCAGGGCTCTGTTACTGTCTGGTAGAAACAGAGTTCCTCATGCTGACGGCAGGGCTGTGTTACTGTCTGGTAGAAACAGAGTTCCTCATGCTGACGGCAGGGCTGTGTTACTCTCTGGTAGTAACAGAGTTCCTCATGCTGATGGCAGGGCTGTGTTACTGTCTGGTAGAAACAGAGTTCCTCATGCTGACGGCAGGGCTGTGTTACTCTGGTAGAAACAGAGTTCCTCATGCTGACGGCAGGGCTGTGTTACTCTGGTAGAAACAGAGTTCCTCATGCTGACGGCAGGGCTGTGTTACTCTGGTAGAAACAGAGTTCCTCATGCTGACGGCAGGGCTGTTTTACTCTGATAGAAACAGAGTTCCTCATGCTGATGGCAGGGCTGTGTTACTGTCTGGTAGAAACAGAGTTCCTCATGCTGACGGCAGGGCTGTGTTACTGTCTGGTAGAAACAGAGTACCTCATGCTGACGGCAGGGCTGTGTTACTCTGGTAGAAACAGAGTTCCTCATGCTGACGGCAGGGCTGTTTTACTCTGATAGAAACAGAGTTCCTCATGCTGATGGCAGGGCTCTGTTACTGTCTGGTAGAAACAGAGTTCCTCATGCTGACGGCAGGGCTGTGTTACTGTCTGGTAGAAACAGAGTACCTCATGCTGACGGCAGGGCTGTGTTACTCTGGTAGAAACAGAGTTCCTCATGCTGACGGCAGGGCTGTGTTACTCTGGTAGAAACAGAGTTCCTCATGCTGACGGCAGGGCTGTGTTACTCTGGTAGAAACAGAGTTCCTCATGCTGACGGCAGGGCTGTGTTACTGTCTGGTAGAAACAGAGTTCCTCATGCTGATGACAGGGCTGTGTTACTGTCTGGTAGAAACAGAGTTCCTCATGCTGATGGCAGGGCTGTGTTACTGTCTGGTAGAAACAGAGTTCCTCATGCTGACGGCAGGGCTGTGTTACTGTCTGGTAGAAACAGAGTTCCTCATGCTGACGACAGGGCTGTGTTACTGTCTGGTAGAAACAGAGTTCCTCATGCTGACGGCAGGGCTGTGTTACTGTCTGGTAGAAACAGAGTTCCTAATGCTGATGGCAGGGCTCTGTTACTGTCTGGTAGAAACAGAGTTCCTCATGCTGACGGCAGGGCTGTGTTACTCTGGTAGAAACAGAGTTCCTCATGCTGACGGCAGGGCTGTTTTACTCTGATAGAAACAGAGTTCCTCATGCTGATGGCAGGGCTGTGTTACTGTCTGGTAGAAACAGAGTTCCTCATGCTGATGGCAGGGCTGTGTTACTGTCTGGTAGAAACAGAGTTCCTCATGCTGACGGCAGGGCTGTGTTACTGTCTGGTAGAAACAGAGTTCCTCATTCTGACGGCAGGGCTGTGTTACTGTCTGGTAGAAACAGAGTTCCTCATGCTGACGGCAGGGCTGTGTTACTCTGGTAGAAACAGAGTTCCTCATGCTGACGGCAGGGCTGTGTTACCGTCTGGTAGAAACAGAGTTCCTCATGCTGATGGCAGGGCTGTGTTACTGTCTGGTAGAAACAGAGTTCCTCATGCTGACGGCAGGGCTGTGTTACTCTGGTAGAAACAGAGTTCCTCATGCTGACGGCAGGGCTGTGTTACTCTGGTAGAAAAGGAGTTCCTCATGCTGAGGGCAGGGCTGTGTTACTCTGGTAGAAACAGAGTTCCTCATGCTGACGGCAGGGCTGTTTTACTCTGATAGAAACAGAGTTCCTCATGCTGATGGCAGGGCTGTGTTACTGTCTGGTAGAAACAGAGTTCCTCATGCTGATGGCAGGGCTGTGTTACTCTGGTAGAAACAGAGTTCCTCATGCTGATGGCAGGGCTGTGTTACTCTGGTAGAAACAGAGTTCCTCATGCTGACGGCAGGGCTGTGTTACTGTCTGGTAGAACCAGAGTTCCTCATGCTGATGGCAGGGCTGTGTTACTCTGGTAGAAACAGAGTTCCTCATGCTGACGGCAGGGCTGTGTTACTGTCTGGTAGAAACAGTGTTCCTCATGCTGACGACAGGGCTGTGTTACTCTGGTAGAAACAGAGTTCCTCATGCTGACGGCAGGGCTGTGTTACTCTGGTAGAAATAGAGTTCCTCATGCTGACGGCAGGGCTGTGTTACTCTGGTAGAAACAGAGTTCCTCATGCTGACGGCAGGGCTGTTTTACTCTGATAGAAACAGAGTTCCTCATGCTGACGGCAGGGCTGTGTTACTGTCTGGTAGAAACAGAGTTCCTCATGCTGATGGCAGGGCTGTGTTACTGTCTGGTAGAAACAGAGTTCCTCATGCTGATGGCAGGGCTGTGTTACTGTCTGGTAGAAACAGAGTTCCTCATGCTGACGGCAGGGCTGTGTTACTGTCTGGTAGAAACAGAGTTCCTCAAGCTGACGACAAGGCTGTGTTACTGTCTGCTAGAAACAGAGTTCCTCATGCTGATGACAGGGCTGTGTTACTGTCTGGTAGAAACAGAGTTCCTCATGCTGACGGCAGGGCTGTGTTACTCTGGTAGAAACAGAGTTCCTCATTCTGACGGCAGGGCTGTGTTACTGTCTGTTAGAAACAGAGTTCCTCATGCTGATGGCAGGGCTGTGTTACTCTGGTAGAAACAGAGTTCGTCATGCTGACGGTAGGGCTGTGTTACTGTCTGGTAGAAACAGAGTTCCTCATGCTGACGGCAGGGCTGTGTTACTCTGGTAGAAACAGAGTTCCTCATGCTGACGGCAGGGCTGTGTTACTGTCTGGTAGAAACAGAGTTCCTAATGCTGATGGCAGGGCTCTGTTACTGTCTGGTAGAAACAGAGTTCCTCATGCTGACGGCAGGGCTGTGTTACTGTCTGGTAGAAACAGAGTTCCTCATGCTGACGGCAGGGCTGTGTTACTCTCTGGTAGTAACAGAGTTCCTCATGCTGATGGCAGGGCTGTGTTACTGTCTGGTAGAAACAGAGTTCCTCATGCTGACGGCAGGGCTGTGTTACTCTGGTAGAAACAGAGTTCCTCATGCTGACGGCAGGGCTGTGTTACTCTGGTAGAAACAGAGTTCCTCATGCTGACGGCAGGGCTGTGTTACTCTGGTAGAAACAGAGTTCCTCATGCTGACGGCAGGGCTGTTTTACTCTGATAGAAACAGAGTTCCTCATGCTGATGGCAGGGCTGTGTTACTGTCTGGTAGAAACAGAGTTCCTCATGCTGATGGCAGGGCTGTGTTACTGTCTGGTAGAAACAGAGTTCCTCATGCTGACGGCAGGGCTGTGTTACCGTCTGGTAGAAACAGAGTTCCTCATGCTGATGGCAGGGCTGTGTTACTGTCTGGTAGAAACAGAGTTCCTCATGCTGACGGCAGGGCTGTGTTACTCTGGTAGAAACAGAGTTCCTCATGCTGACGGCAGGGCTGTGTTACTCTGGTAGAAAAGGAGTTCCTCATGCTGAGGGCAGGGCTGTGTTACTCTGGTAGAAACAGAGTTCCTCATGCTGACGGCAGGGCTGTTTTACTCTGATAGAAACAGAGTTCCTCATGCTGATGGCAGGGCTGTGTTACTGTCTGGTAGAAACAGAGTTCCTCATGCTGATGGCAGGGCTGTGTTACTCTGGTAGAAACAGAGTTCCTCATGCTGATGGCAGGGCTGTGTTACTCTGGTAGAAACAGAGTTCCTCATGCTGACGGCAGGGCTGTGTTACTGTCTGGTAGAACCAGAGTTCCTCATGCTGATGGCAGGGCTGTGTTACTCTGGTAGAAACAGAGTTCCTCATGCTGACGGCAGGGCTGTGTTACTGTCTGGTAGAAACAGTGTTCCTCATGCTGACGACAGGGCTGTGTTACTCTGGTAGAAACAGAGTTCCTCATGCTGACGGCAGGGCTGTGTTACTCTGGTAGAAATAGAGTTCCTCATGCTGACGGCAGGGCTGTGTTACTCTGGTAGAAACAGAGTTCCTCATGCTGACGGCAGGGCTGTTTTACTCTGATAGAAACAGAGTTCCTCATGCTGACGGCAGGGCTGTGTTACTGTCTGGTAGAAACAGAGTTCCTCATGCTGATGGCAGGGCTGTGTTACTGTCTGGTAGAAACAGAGTTCCTCATGCTGATGGCAGGGCTGTGTTACTGTCTGGTAGAAACAGAGTTCCTCATGCTGACGGCAGGGCTGTGTTACTGTCTGGTAGAAACAGAGTTCCTCAAGCTGACGACAAGGCTGTGTTACTGTCTGCTAGAAACAGAGTTCCTCATGCTGATGACAGGGCTGTGTTACTGTCTGGTAGAAACAGAGTTCCTCATGCTGACGGCAGGGCTGTGTTACTCTGGTAGAAACAGAGTTCCTCATGCTGATGGCAGGGCTGTGTTACTCTGGTAGAAACAGAGTTCGTCATGCTGACGGTAGGGCTGTGTTACTGTCTGGTAGAAACAGAGTTCCTCATGCTGACGGCAGGGCTGTGTTACTCTGGTAGAAACAGAGTTCCTCATGCTGACGGCAGGGCTGTGTTACTGTCTGGTAGAAACAGAGTTCCTAATGCTGATGGCAGGGCTCTGTTACTGTCTGGTAGAAACAGAGTTCCTCATGCTGACGGCAGGGCTGTGTTACTGTCTGGTAGAAACAGAGTTCCTCATGCTGACGGCAGGGCTGTGTTACTCTCTGGTAGTAACAGAGTTCCTCATGCTGATGGCAGGGCTGTGTTACTGTCTGGTAGAAACAGAGTTCCTCATGCTGACGGCAGGGCTGTGTTACTCTGGTAGAAACAGAGTTCCTCATGCTGACGGCAGGGCTGTGTTACTGTCTGGTAGAAAAGGAGTTCCTCATGCTTACGGCAGGGCTGTGTTACTCTGGTAGAAACAGAGTTCCTCATGCTGACGGCAGGGCTGTTTTACTCTGATAGAAACAGAGTTCCTCATGCTGATGGCAGGGCTGTGTTACTGTCTGGTAGAAACAGAGTTCCTCATGCTGACGGCAGGGCTGTGTTACCGTCTGGTAGAAACAGAGTTCCTCATGCTGATGGCAGGGCTGTGTTACTGTCTGGTAGAAACAGAGTTCCTCATGCTGACGGCAGGGCTGTGTTACTCTGGTAGAAACAGAGTTCCTCATGCTGATGGCAGGGCTGTGTTACTGTCTGGTAGAAACAGAGTTCCTCATGCTGATGGCAGGGCTGTGTTACTCTGGTAGAAACAGAGTTCCTCATGCTGATGGCAGGGCTGTGTTACTATGGTAGAAACAGAGTTCCTCATGCTGACGGCAGGGCTGTGTTACTCTGGTAGAAACAGAGTTCCTCATTCTGACGGCAGGGCTGTGTTACTGTCTGTTAGAAACAGAGTTCCTCATGCTGATGGCAGGGCTGTGTTACTCTGGTAGAAACAGAGTTCCTCATTCTGACGGCAGGGCTGTGTTACTGTCTGTTAGAAACAGAGTTCCTCATGCTGATGGCAGGGCTGTGTTACTCTGGTAGAAACAGAGTTCGTCATGCTGACGGTAGGGCTGTGTTACTGTCTGGTAGAAACAGAGTTCCTCATGCTGACGGCAGGGCTGTGTTACTCTGGTAGAAACAGAGTTCCTCATGCTGACGGCAGGGCTGTGTTACTGTCTGGTAGAAACAGAGTTCCTAATGCTGATGGCAGGGCTCTGTTACTGTCTGGTAGAAACAGAGTTCCTCATGCTGACGGCAGGGCTGTGTTACTGTCTGGTAGAAACAGAGTTCCTCATGCTGACGGCAGGGCTGTGTTACTCTCTGGTAGTAACAGAGTTCCTCATGCTGATGGCAGGGCTGTGTTACTGTCTGGTAGAAACAGAGTTCCTCATGCTGACGGCAGGGCTGTGTTACTCTGGTAGAAACAGAGTTCCTCATGCTGACGGCAGGGCTGTGTTACTCTGGTAGAAACAGAGTTCCTCATGCTGACGGCAGGGCTGTGTTACTCTGGTAGAAACAGAGTTCCTCATGCTGACGGCAGGGCTGTTTTACTCTGATAGAAACAGAGTTCCTCATGCTGATGGCAGGGCTGTGTTACTGTCTGGTAGAAACAGAGTTCCTCATGCTGATGGCAGGGCTGTGTTACTGTCTGGTAGAAACAGAGTTCCTCATGCTGACGGCAGGGCTGTGTTACCGTCTGGTAGAAACAGAGTTCCTCATGCTGATGGCAGGGCTGTGTTACTGTCTGGTAGAAACAGAGTTCCTCATGCTGACGGCAGGGCTGTGTTACTCTGGTAGAAACAGAGTTCCTCATGCTGACGGCAGGGCTGTGTTACTCTGGTAGAAAAGGAGTTCCTCATGCTGAGGGCAGGGCTGTGTTACTCTGGTAGAAACAGAGTTCCTCATGCTGACGGCAGGGCTGTTTTACTCTGATAGAAACAGAGTTCCTCATGCTGATGGCAGGGCTGTGTTACTGTCTGGTAGAAACAGAGTTCCTCATGCTGATGGCAGGGCTGTGTTACTCTGGTAGAAACAGAGTTCCTCATGCTGATGGCAGGGCTGTGTTACTCTGGTAGAAACAGAGTTCCTCATGCTGACGGCAGGGCTGTGTTACTGTCTGGTAGAACCAGAGTTCCTCATGCTGATGGCAGGGCTGTGTTACTCTGGTAGAAACAGAGTTCCTCATGCTGACGGCAGGGCTGTGTTACTGTCTGGTAGAAACAGTGTTCCTCATGCTGACGACAGGGCTGTGTTACTCTGGTAGAAACAGAGTTCCTCATGCTGACGGCAGGGCTGTGTTACTCTGGTAGAAATAGAGTTCCTCATGCTGACGGCAGGGCTGTGTTACTCTGGTAGAAACAGAGTTCCTCATGCTGACGGCAGGGCTGTTTTACTCTGATAGAAACAGAGTTCCTCATGCTGACGGCAGGGCTGTGTTACTGTCTGGTAGAAACAGAGTTCCTCATGCTGATGGCAGGGCTGTGTTACTGTCTGGTAGAAACAGAGTTCCTCATGCTGATGGCAGGGCTGTGTTACTGTCTGGTAGAAACAGAGTTCCTCATGCTGACGGCAGGGCTGTGTTACTGTCTGGTAGAAACAGAGTTCCTCAAGCTGACGACAAGGCTGTGTTACTGTCTGCTAGAAACAGAGTTCCTCATGCTGATGACAGGGCTGTGTTACTGTCTGGTAGAAACAGAGTTCCTCATGCTGACGGCAGGGCTGTGTTACTCTGGTAGAAACAGAGTTCCTCATTCTGACGGCAGGGCTGTGTTACTGTCTGTTAGAAACAGAGTTCCTCATGCTGATGGCAGGGCTGTGTTACTCTGGTAGAAACAGAGTTCGTCATGCTGACGGTAGGGCTGTGTTACTGTCTGGTAGAAACAGAGTTCCTCATGCTGACGGCAGGGCTGTGTTACTCTGGTAGAAACAGAGTTCCTCATGCTGACGGCAGGGCTGTGTTACTGTCTGGTAGAAACAGAGTTCCTAATGCTGATGGCAGGGCTCTGTTACTGTCTGGTAGAAACAGAGTTCCTCATGCTGACGGCAGGGCTGTGTTACTGTCTGGTAGAAACAGAGTTCCTCATGCTGACGGCAGGGCTGTGTTACTCTCTGGTAGTAACAGAGTTCCTCATGCTGATGGCAGGGCTGTGTTACTGTCTGGTAGAAACAGAGTTCCTCATGCTGACGGCAGGGCTGTGTTACTCTGGTAGAAACAGAGTTCCTCATGCTGACGGCAGGGCTGTGTTACTGTCTGGTAGAAAAGGAGTTCCTCATGCTTACGGCAGGGCTGTGTTACTCTGGTAGAAACAGAGTTCCTCATGCTGACGGCAGGGCTGTTTTACTCTGATAGAAACAGAGTTCCTCATGCTGATGGCAGGGCTGTGTTACTGTCTGGTAGAAACAGAGTTCCTCATGCTGACGGCAGGGCTGTGTTACCGTCTGGTAGAAACAGAGTTCCTCATGCTGATGGCAGGGCTGTGTTACTGTCTGGTAGAAACAGAGTTCCTCATGCTGACGGCAGGGCTGTGTTACTCTGGTAGAAACAGAGTTCCTCATGCTGATGGCAGGGCTGTGTTACTGTCTGGTAGAAACAGAGTTCCTCATGCTGATGGCAGGGCTGTGTTACTCTGGTAGAAACAGAGTTCCTCATGCTGATGGCAGGGCTGTGTTACTATGGTAGAAACAGAGTTCCTCATGCTGACGGCAGGGCTGTGTTACTCTGGTAGAAACAGAGTTCCTCATTCTGACGGCAGGGCTGTGTTACTGTCTGTTAGAAACAGAGTTCCTCATGCTGATGGCAGGGCTGTGTTACTCTGGTAGAAACAGAGTTCGTCATGCTGACGGTAGGGCTGTGTTACTGTCTGGTAGAAACAGAGTTCCTCATGCTGACGGCAGGGCTGTGTTACTCTGGTAGAAACAGAGTTCCTCATGCTGACGGCAGGGCTGTGTTACTGTCTGGTAGAAACAGAGTTCCTAATGCTGATGGCAGGGCTCTGTTACTGTCTGGTAGAAACAGAGTTCCTCATGCTGACGGCAGGGCTGTGTTACTGTCTGGTAGAAACAGAGTTCCTCATGCTGACGGCAGGGCTGTGTTACTCTCTGGTAGTAACAGAGTTCCTCATGCTGATGGCAGGGCTGTGTTACTGTCTGGTAGAAACAGAGTTCCTCATGCTGACGGCAGGGCTGTGTTACTCTGGTAGAAACAGAGTTCCTCATGCTGACGGCAGGGCTGTGTTACTCTGGTAGAAACAGAGTTCCTCATGCTGACGGCAGGGCTGTGTTACTCTGGTAGAAACAGAGTTCCTCATGCTGACGGCAGGGCTGTGTTACTCTGGTAGAAACAGAGTTCCTCATGCTGACGGCAGGGCTGTGTTACTCTGGTAGAAACAGAGTTCCTCATGCTGACGGCAGGGCGGTGTTACTCTGGTAGAAACAGAGTTCCTCATGCTGACGGCAGGGCTGTTTTACTCTGATAGAAACAGAGTTCCTCATGCTGACGGCAGGGCTGTGTTACTCTGGTAGAAACAGAGTTCCTCATGCTGACGGCAGGGCTGTTTTACTCTGATAGAAACAGAGTTCCTCATGCTGATGGCAGGGCTGTGTTACTGTCTGGTAGAAACAGAGTTCCTCATGCTGACGGCAGGGCTGTGTTACTGTCTGGTAGAAACAGAGTACCTCATGCTGACGGCAGGGCTGTGTTACTCTGGTAGAAACAGAGTTCCTCATGCTGACGGCAGGGCTGTTTTACTCTGATAGAAACAGAGTTCCTCATGCTGATGGCAGGGCTCTGTTACTGTCTGGTAGAAACAGAGTTCCTCATGCTGACGGCAGGGCTGTGTTACTGTCTGGTAGAAACAGAGTACCTCATGCTGACGGCAGGGCTGTGTTACTCTGGTAGAAACAGAGTTCCTCATGCTGACGGCAGGGCTGTGTTACTCTGGTAGAAACAGAGTTCCTCATGCTGACGGCAGGGCTGTGTTACTCTGGTAGAAACAGAGTTCCTCATGCTGACGGCAGGGCTGTGTTACTGTCTGGTAGAAACAGAGTTCCTCATGCTGATGACAGGGCTGTGTTACTGTCTGGTAGAAACAGAGTTCCTCATGCTGATGGCAGGGCTGTGTTACTGTCTGGTAGAAACAGAGTTCCTCATGCTGACGGCAGGGCTGTGTTACTGTCTGGTAGAAACAGAGTTCCTCATGCTGATGACAGGGCTGTGTTACTGTCTGGTAGAAACAGAGTTCCTCATGCTGACGGCAGGGCTGTGTTACTGTCTGGTAGAAACAGAGTTCCTAATGCTGATGGCAGGGCTCTGTTACTGTCTGGTAGAAACAGAGTTCCTCATGCTGACGGCAGGGCTGTGTTACTCTGGTAGAAACAGAGTTCCTCATGCTGACGGCAGGGCTGTTTTACTCTGATAGAAACAGAGTTCCTCATGCTGATGGCAGGGCTGTGTTACTGTCTGGTAGAAACAGAGTTCCTCATGCTGATGGCAGGGCTGTGTTACTGTCTGGTAGAAACAGAGTTCCTGATGCTGACGGCAGGGCTGTGTTACTGTCTGGTAGAAACAGAGTTCCTCATTCTGACGGCAGGGCTGTGTTACTGTCTGGTAGAAACAGAGTTCCTCATGCTGACGGCAGGGCTGTGTTACTCTGGTAGAAACAGAGTTCCTCATGCTGACGGCAGGGCTGTGTTACCGTCTGGTAGAAACAGAGTTCCTCATGCTGATGGCAGGGCTGTGTTACTGTCTGGTAGAAACAGAGTTCCTCATGCTGACGGCAGGGCTGTGTTACTCTGGTAGAAACAGAGTTCCTCATGCTGACGGCAGGGCTGTGTTACTCTGGTAGAAAAGGAGTTCCTCATGCTGAGGGCAGGGCTGTGTTACTCTGGTAGAAACAGAGTTCCTCATGCTGACGGCAGGGCTGTTTTACTCTGATAGAAACAGAGTTCCTCATGCTGATGGCAGGGCTGTGTTACTGTCTGGTAGAAACAGAGTTCCTCATGCTGATGGCAGGGCTGTGTTACTCTGGTAGAAACAGAGTTCCTCATGCTGATGGCAGGGCTGTGTTACTCTGGTAGAAACAGAGTTCCTCATGCTGACGGCAGGGCTGTGTTACTGTCTGGTAGAACCAGAGTTCCTCATGCTGATGGCAGGGCTGTGTTACTCTGGTAGAAACAGAGTTCCTCATGCTGACGGCAGGGCTGTGTTACTGTCTGGTAGAAACAGTGTTCCTCATGCTGACGACAGGGCTGTGTTACTCTGGTAGAAACAGAGTTCCTCATGCTGACGGCAGGGCTGTGTTACTCTGGTAGAAATATAGTTCCTCATGCTGACGGCAGGGCTGTGTTACTGTCTGGTAGAAACAGAGTTCCTCATGCTGACGGCAGGGCTGTTTTACTCTGATAGAAACAGAGTTCCTCATGCTGACGGCAGGGCTGTGTTACTGTCTGGTAGAAACAGAGTTCCTCATGCTGATGGCAGGGCTGTGTTACTGTCTGGTAGAAACAGAGTTCCTCATGCTGATGGCAGGGCTGTGTTACTGTCTGGTAGAAACAGAGTTCCTCATGCTGACGGCAGGGCTGTGTTACTGTCTGGTAGAAACAGAGTTCCTCAAGCTGACGACAAGGCTGTGTTACTGTCTGCTAGAAACAGAGTTCCTCATGCTGATGACAGGGCTGTGTTACTGTCTGGTAGAAACAGAGTTCCTCATGCTGACGGCAGGGCTGTGTTACTCTGGTAGAAACAGAGTTCCTCATTCTGACGGCAGGGCTGTGTTACTGTCTGTTAGAAACAGAGTTCCTCATGCTGATGGCAGGGCTGTGTTACTCTGGTAGAAACAGAGTTCGTCATGCTGACGGTAGGGCTGTGTTACTGTCTGGTAGAAACAGAGTTCCTCATGCTGACGGCAGGGCTGTGTTACTCTGGTAGAAACAGAGTTCCTCATGCTGACGGCAGGGCTGTGTTACTGTCTGGTAGAAACAGAGTTCCTAATGCTGATGGCAGGGCTCTGTTACTGTCTGGTAGAAACAGAGTTCCTCATGCTGACGGCAGGGCTGTGTTACTGTCTGGTAGAAACAGAGTTCCTCATGCTGACGGCAGGGCTGTGTTACTCTCTGGTAGTAACAGAGTTCCTCATGCTGATGGCAGGGCTGTGTTACTGTCTGGTAGAAACAGAGTTCCTCATGCTGACGGCAGGGCTGTGTTACTCTGGTAGAAACAGAGTTCCTCATGCTGACGGCAGGGCTGTGTTACTCTGGTAGAAACAGAGTTCCTCATGCTGACGGCAGGGCTGTGTTACTCTGGTAGAAACAGAGTTCCTCATGCTGACGGCAGGGCTGTTTTACTCTGATAGAAACAGAGTTCCTCATGCTGATGGCAGGGCTGTGTTACTGTCTGGTAGAAACAGAGTTCCTCATGCTGATGGCAGGGCTGTGTTACTGTCTGGTAGAAACAGAGTTCCTCATGCTGACGGCAGGGCTGTGTTACTCTGGTAGAAACAGAGTTCCTCATGCTGGCGGCAGGGCTGTGTTACTCTGGTAGAAAAGGAGTTCCTCATGCTTACGGCAGGGCTGTGTTACTCTGGTAGAAACAGAGTTCCTCATGCTGACGGCAGGGCTGTTTTACTCTGATAGAAACAGAGTTCCTCATGCTGATGGCAGGGCTGTGTTACTGTCTGGTAGAAACAGAGTTCCTCATGCTGACGGCAGGGCTGTGTTACCGTCTGGTAGAAACAGAGTTCCTCATGCTGATGGCAGGGCTGTGTTACTGTCTGGTAGAAACAGAGTTCCTCATGCTGACGGCAGGGCTGTGTTACTCTGGTAGAAACAGAGTTCCTCATGCTGATGGCAGGGCTGTGTTACTGTCTGGTAGAAACAGAGTTCCTCATGCTGATGGCAGGGCTGTGTTACTCTGGTAGAAACAGAGTTCCTCATGCTGATGGCAGGGCTGTGTTACTATGGTAGAAACAGAGTTCCTCATGCTGACGGCAGGGCTGTGTTACTGTCTGGTAGAAACAGTGTTCCTCATGCTGACGACAGGGCTGTGTTACTCTGGTAGAAACAGAGTTCCTCATGCTGACGGCAGGGCTGTGTTACTCTGGTAGAAATAGAGTTCCTCATGCTGACGGCAGGGCTGTGTTACTCTGGTAGAAACAGAGTTCCTCATGCTGACGGCAGGGCTGTGTTACTGTCTGGTAGAAACAGAGTTCCTCATGCTGATGGCAGGGCTGTGTTACTGTCTGGTAGAAACAGAGTTCCTCATGCTGATGGCAGGGCTGTGTTACTGTCTGGTAGAAACAGAGTTCCTCATGCTGACGGCAGGGCTGTGTTACTGTCTGGTAGAAACAGAGTTCCTCATGCTGACGACAGGGCTGTGTTACTGTCTGGTAGAAACAGAGTTCCTCATGCTGATGACAGGGCTGTGTTACTGTCTGGTAGAAACAGAGTTCCTCATGCTGACGGCAGGGCTGTGTTACTCTGGTAGAAACAGAGTTCCTCATTCTGACGGCAGGGCTGTGTTACTGTCTGTTAGAAACAGAGTTCCTCATGCTGATGGCAGGGCTGTGTTACTCTGGTAGAAACAGAGTTCGTCATGCTGACGGTAGGGCTGTGTTACTGTCTGGTAGAAACAGAGTTCCTCATGCTGACGGCAGGGCTGTGTTACTCTGGTAGAAACAGAGTTCCTCATGCTGACGGCAGGGCTGTGTTACTGTCTGGTAGAAACAGAGTTCCTAATGCTGATGGCAGGGCTCTGTTACTGTCTGGTAGAAACAGAGTTCCTCATGCTGACGGCAGGGCTGTGTTACTGTCTGGTAGAAACAGAGTTCCTCATGCTGACGGCAGGGCTGTGTTACTCTCTGGTAGTAACAGAGTTCCTCATGCTGATGGCAGGGCTGTGTTACTGTCTGGTAGAAACAGAGTTCCTCATGCTGACGGCAGGGCTGTGTTACTCTGGTAGAAACAGAGTTCCTCATGCTGACGGCAGGGCTGTGTTACTCTGGTAGAAACAGAGTTCCTCATGCTGACGGCAGGGCTGTGTTACTCTGGTAGAAACAGAGTTCCTCATGCTGACGGCAGGGCTGTGTTACTCTGGTAGAAACAGAGTTCCTCATGCTGACGGCAGGGCTGTGTTACTCTGGTAGAAACAGAGTTCCTCATGCTGACGGCAGGGCGGTGTTACTCTGGTAGAAACAGAGTTCCTCATGCTGACGGCAGGGCTGTTTTACTCTGATAGAAACAGAGTTCCTCATGCTGATGGCAGGGCTGTGTTACTGTCTGGTAGAAACAGAGTTCCTCATGCTGATGGCAGGGCTGTGTTACTGTCTGGTAGAAACAGAGTTCCTCATGCTGACGGTAGGGCTGTGTTACTGTCTGGTAGAAACAGAGTTCCTCATTCTGACGGCAGGGCTGTGTTACTGTCTGGTAGAAACAGAGTTCCTCATGCTGACGGCAGGGCTGTGTTACTCTGGTAGAAACAGAGTTCCTCATGCTGACGGCAGGGCTGTGTTACCGTCTGGTAGAAACAGAGTTCCTCATGCTGATGGCAGGGCTGTGTTACTGTCTGGTAGAAACAGAGTTCCTCATGCTGACGGCAGGGCTGTGTTACTCTGGTAGAAACAGAGTTCCTCATGCTGACGGCAGGGCTGTGTTACTCTGGTAGAAAAGGAGTTCCTCATGCTGACGGCAGGGCTGTGTTACTCTGGTAGAAACAGAGTTCCTCATGCTGACGGCAGGGCTGTGTTACTCTGGTAGAAACAGAGTTCCTCATGCTGACGGCAGGGCGGTGTTACTCTGGTAGAAACAGAGTTCCTCATGCTGACGGCAGGGCTGTTTTACTCTGATAGAAACAGAGTTCCTCATGCTGATGGCAGGGCTGTGTTACTGTCTGGTAGAAACAGAGTTCCTCATGCTGATGGCAGGGCTGTGTTACTGTCTGGTAGAAACAGAGTTCCTCATGCTGACGGTAGGGCTGTGTTACTGTCTGGTAGAAACAGAGTTCCTCATTCTGACGGCAGGGCTGTGTTACTGTCTGGTAGAAACAGAGTTCCTCATGCTGACGGCAGGGCTGTGTTACTCTGGTAGAAACAGAGTTCCTCATGCTGACGGCAGGGCTGTGTTACCGTCTGGTAGAAACAGAGTTCCTCATGCTGATGGCAGGGCTGTGTTACTGTCTGGTAGAAACAGAGTTCCTCATGCTGACGGCAGGGCTGTGTTACTCTGGTAGAAACAGAGTTCCTCATGCTGACGGCAGGGCTGTGTTACTCTGGTAGAAAAGGAGTTCCTCATGCTGACGGCAGGGCTGTGTTACTCTGGTAGAAACAGAGTTCCTCATGCTGACGGCAGGGCTGTTTTACTCTGATAGAAACAGAGTTCCTCATGCTGATGGCAGGGCTGTGTTACTGTCTGGTAGAAACAGAGTTCCTCATGCTGACGGCAGGGCTGTGTTACCGTCTGGTAGAAACAGAGTTCCTCATGCTGATGGCAGGGCTGTGTTACTGTCTGGTAGAAACAGAGTTCCTCATGCTGACGGCAGGGCTGTGTTACTCTGGTAGAAACAGAGTTCCTCATGCTGATGGCAGGGCTGTGTTACTGTCTGGTAGAAACAGAGTTCCTCATGCTGATGGCAGGGCTGTGTTACTCTGGTAGAAACAGAGTTCCTCATGCTGATGGCAGGGCTGTGTTACTCTGGTAGAAACAGAGTTCCTCATGCTGACGGCAGGGCTGTGTTACTGTCTGGTAGAACCAGAGTTCCTCATGCTGATGGCAGGGCTGTGTTACTCTGGTAGAAACAGAGTTCCTCATGCTGACGGCAGGGCTGTGTTACTGTCTGGTAGAAACAGTGTTCCTCATGCTGACGACAGGGCTGTGTTACTCTGGTAGAAACAGAGTTCCTCATGCTGACGGCAGGGCTGTGTTACTCTGGTAGAAATAGAGTTCCTCATGCTGACGGCAGGGCTGTGTTACTCTGGTAGAAACAGAGTTCCTCATGCTGACGGCAGGGCTGTGTTACTGTCTGGTAGAAACAGAGTTCCTCATGCTGATGGCAGGGCTGTGTTACTGTCTGGTAGAAACAGAGTTCCTCATGCTGATGGCAGGGCTGTGTTACTGTCTGGTAGAAACAGAGTTCCTCATGCTGACGGCAGGGCTGTGTTACTGTCTGGTAGAAACAGAGTTCCTCATGCTGACGACAGGGCTGTGTTACTGTCTGGTAGAAACAGAGTTCCTCATGCTGATGACAGGGCTGTGTTACTGTCTGGTAGAAACAGAGTTCCTCATGCTGACGGCAGGGCTGTGTTACTCTGGTAGAAACAGAGTTCCTCATTCTGACGGCAGGGCTGTGTTACTGTCTGTTAGAAACAGAGTTCCTCATGCTGATGGCAGGGCTGTGTTACTCTGGTAGAAACAGAGTTCGTCATGCTGACGGTAGGGCTGTGTTACTGTCTGGTAGAAACAGAGTTCCTCATGCTGACGGCAGGGCTGTGTTACTCTGGTAGAAACAGAGTTCCTCATGCTGACGGCATGGCTGTGTTACTGTCTGGTAGAAACAGAGTTCCTAATGCTGATGGCAGGGCTCTGTTACTGTCTGGTAGAAACAGAGTTCCTCATGCTGACGGCAGGGCTGTGTTACTGTCTGGTAGAAACAGAGTTCCTCATGCTGACGGCAGGGCTGTGTTACTCTCTGGTAGTAACAGAGTTCCTCATGCTGATGGCAGGGCTGTGTTACTGTCTGGTAGAAACAGAGTTCCTCATGCTGACGGCAGGGCTGTGTTACTCTGGTAGAAACAGAGTTCCTCATGCTGACGGCAGGGCTGTGTTACTCTGGTAGAAACAGAGTTCCTCATGCTGACGGCAGGGCTGTGTTACTCTGGTAGAAACAGAGTTCCTCATGCTGACGGCAGGGCTGTTTTACTCTGATAGAAACAGAGTTCCTCATGCTGATGGCAGGGCTGTGTTACTGTCTGGTAGAAACAGAGTTCCTCATGCTGATGGCAGGGCTGTGTTACTGTCTGGTAGAAACAGAGTTCCTCATGCTGACGGCAGGGCTGTGTTACTGTCTGGTAGAAACAGAGTTCCTCATTCTGACGGCAGGGCTGTGTTACTGTCTGGTAGAAACAGAGTTCCTCATGCTGACGGCAGGGCTGTGTTACTCTGGTAGAAACAGAGTTCCTCATGCTGACGGCAGGGCTGTGTTACGGTCTGGTAGAAACAGAGTTCCTCATGCTGATGGCAGGGCTGTGTTACTGTCTGGTAGAAACAGAGTTCCTCATGCTGACGGCAGGGCTGTGTTACTCTGGTAGAAACAGAGTTCCTCATGCTGACGGCAGGGCTGTGTTACTCTGGTAGAAAAGGAGTTCCTCATGCTGACGGCAGGGCTGTGTTACTCTGGTAGAAACAGAGTTCCTCATGCTGACGGCAGGGCTGTTTTACTCTGATAGAAACAGAGTTCCTCATGCTGATGGCAGGGCTGTGTTACTGTCTGGTAGAAACAGAGTTCCTCATGCTGACGGCAGGGCTGTGTTACCGTCTGGTAGAAACAGAGTTCCTCATGCTGATGGCAGGGCTGTGTTACTGTCTGGTAGAAACAGAGTTCCTCATGCTGACGGCAGGGCTGTGTTACTCTGGTAGAAACAGAGTTCCTCATGCTGATGGCAGGGCTGTGTTACTGTCTGGTAGAAACAGAGTTCCTCATGCTGATGGCAGGGCTGTGTTACTCTGGTAGAAACAGAGTTCCTCATGCTGATGGCAGGGCTGTGTTACTCTGGTAGAAACAGAGTTCCTCATGCTGACGGCAGGGCTGTGTTACTGTCTGGTAGAACCAGAGTTCCTCATGCTGATGGCAGGGCTGTGTTACTCTGGTAGAAACAGAGTTCCTCATGCTGACGGCAGGGCTGTGTTACTGTCTGGTAGAAACAGTGTTCCTCATGCTGACGACAGGGCTGTGTTACTCTGGTAGAAACAGAGTTCCTCATGCTGACGGCAGGGCTGTGTTACTCTGGTAGAAATAGAGTTCCTCATGCTGACGGCAGGGCTGTGTTACTCTGGTAGAAACAGAGTTCCTCATGCTGACGGCAGGGCTGTGTTACTGTCTGGTAGAAACAGAGTTCCTCATGCTGATGGCAGGGCTGTGTTACTGTCTGGTAGAAATAGAGTTCCTCATGCTGATGGCAGGGCTGTGTTACTGTCTGGTAGAAACAGAGTTCCTCATGCTGACGGCAGGGCTGTGTTACTGTCTGGTAGAAACAGAGTTCCTCATGCTGACGACAGGGCTGTGTTACTGTCTGGTAGAAACAGAGTTCCTCATGCTGACGGCAGGGCTGTGTTACTGTCTGGTAGAAACAGAGTTCCTAATGCTGATGGCAGGGCTCTGTTACTGTCTGGTAGAAACAGAGTTCCTCATGCTGACGGCAGGGCTGTGTTACTGTCTGGTAGAAACAGAGTTCCTCGTGCTGACGGCAGGGCTGTGTTACTCTCTGGTAGTAACAGAGTTCCTCATGCTGATGGCAGGGCTGTGTTACTGTCTGGTAGAAACAGAGTTCCTCATGCTGACGGCAGGGCTGTGTTACTCTGGTAGAAACAGAGTTCCTCATGCTGACGGCAGGGCTGTGTAACTCTGGTAGAAACAGAGTTCCTCATGCTGACGGCAGGGCTGTGTTACTCTGGTAGAAACAGAGTTCCTCATGCTGACGGCAGGGCTGTTTTACTCTGATAGAAACAGAGTTCCTCATGCTGATGGCAGGGCTGTGTTACTGTCTGGTAGAAACAGAGTTCCTCATGCTGATGGCAGGGCTGTGTTACTGTCTGGTAGAAACAGAGTTCCTCATGCTGACGGCAGGGCTGTGTTACTGTCTGGTAGAAACAGAGTTCCTCATTCTGACGGCAGGGCTGTGTTACTGTCTGGTAGAAACAGAGTTCCTCATGCTGACGGCAGGGCTGTGTTACTGTCTGGTAGAAACAGAGTTCCTCATGCTGACGGCAGGGCTGTGTTACTCTGGTAGAAACAGAGTTCCTCATGATGACGGCAGGGCTGTGTTACTCTGGTAGAAACAGAGTTCCTCATGCTGACGGCAGGGCTGTGTTACTGTCTGGTAGAAACAGAGTTCCTCATGCTGACGGCAGGGCTGTGTTACTCTCTGGTAGAAACAGAGTTCCTCATGCTGATGGCAGGGCCGTGTTACTGTCTGGTAGAAACAGAGTTCCTCATGCTGACGGCAGGGCTGTGTTACTGTCTGGTAGAAACAGAGTTCCTCATGCTGACGGCAGGGCTGTGTTACTCTGGTAGAAACAGAGTTCCTCATGCTGACGGCAGGGCTGTGTTACTGTCTGGTAGAAACAGAGTTCCTCATGCTGACGGCAGGGCTGTGTTACTGTCTGGTAGAAACAGAGTTCCTCATGCTGACGACAGGGCTGTGTTACTGTCTGGTAGAAACAGAGTTCCTCATGCTGACGGCAGGGCTGTGTTACTGTCTGGTAGAAACAGAGTTCCTCATGCTGACGACAGGGCTGTGTTACTGTCTGGTAGAAACAGAGTTCCTCATGCTAACGGCAGGGCTGTGTTACTGTCTGGTAGAAACAGAGTTCCTAATGCTGATGGCAGGGCTCTGTTACTGTCTGGTAGAAACAGAGTTCCTCATGCTGACGGCAGGGCTGTGTTACTGTCTGGTAGAAACAGAGTTCCTCATGCTGACGGCAGGGCTGTGTTACTCTCTGGTAGTAACAGAGTTCCTCATGCTGATGGCAGGGCTGTGTTACTGTCTGGTAGAAACAGAGTTCCTCATGCTGACGGCAGGGCTGTGTTACTCTGGTAGAAACAGAGTTCCTCATGCTGACGGCAGGGCTGTGTAACTCTGGTAGAAACAGAGTTCCTCATGCTGACGGCAGGGCTGTGTTACTCTGGTAGAAACAGAGTTCCTCATGCTGACGGCAGGGCTGTTTTACTCTGATAGAAACAGAGTTCCTCATGCTGATGGCAGGGCTGTGTTACTGTCTGGTAGAAACAGAGTTCCTCATGCTGATGGCAGGGCTGTGTTACTGTCTGGTAGAAACAGAGTTCCTCATGCTGACGGCAGGGCTGTGTTACTGTCTGGTAGAAACAGAGTTCCTCATTCTGACGGCAGGGCTGTGTTACTGTCTGGTAGAAACAGAGTTCCTCATGCTGACGGCAGGGCTGTGTTACTCTGGTAGAAACAGAGTTCCTCATGCTGACGGCAGGGCTGTGTTACCGTCTGGTAGAAACAGAGTTCCTCATGCTGATGGCAGGGCTGTGTTACTGTCTGGTAGAAACAGAGTTCCTCATGCTGACGGCAGGGCTGTGTTACTCTGGTAGAAACAGAGTTCCTCATGATGACGGCAGGGCTGTGTTACTCTGGTAGAAACAGAGTTCCTCATGCTGACGGCAGGGCTGTGTTACTGTCTGGTAGAAACAGAGTTCCTCATGCTGACGGCAGGGCTGTGTTACTCTCTGGTAGAAACAGAGTTCCTCATGCTGATGGCAGGGCCGTGTTACTGTCTGGTAGAAACAGAGTTCCTCATGCTGACGGCAGGGCTGTGTTACTGTCTGGTAGAAACAGAGTTCCTCATGCTGACGGCAGGGCTGTGTTACTCTGGTAGAAACAGAGTTCCTCATGCTGACGGCAGGGCTGTGTAACTCTGGTAGAAACAGAGTTCCTCATGCTGACGGCAGGGCTGTGTTACTCTGGTAGAAACAGAGTTCCTCATGCTGACGGCAGGGCTGTTTTACTCTGATAGAAACAGAGTTCCTCATGCTGATGGCAGGGCTGTGTTACTGTCTGGTAGAAACAGAGTTCCTCATGCTGATGGCAGGGCTGTGTTACTGTCTGGTAGAAACAGAGTTCCTCATGCTGACGGCAGGGCTGTGTTACTGTCTGGTAGAAACAGAGTTCCTCATTCTGACGGCAGGGCTGTGTTACTGTCTGGTAGAAACAGAGTTCCTCATGCTGACGGCAGGGCTGTGTTACTCTGGTAGAAACAGAGTTCCTCATGCTGACGGCAGGGCTGTGTTACCGTCTGGTAGAAACAGAGTTCCTCATGCTGATGGCAGGGCTGTGTTACTGTCTGGTAGAAACAGAGTTCCTCATGCTGACGGCAGGGCTGTGTTACTCTGGTAGAAACAGAGTTCCTCATGATGACGGCAGGGCTGTGTTACTCTGGTAGAAACAGAGTTCCTCATGCTGACGGCAGGGCTGTGTTACTGTCTGGTAGAAACAGAGTTCCTCATGCTGACGGCAGGGCTGTGTTACTCTCTGGTAGAAACAGAGTTCCTCATGCTGATGGCAGGGCCGTGTTACTGTCTGGTAGAAACAGAGTTCCTCATGCTGACGGCAGGGCTGTGTTACTGTCTGGTAGAAACAGAGTTCCTCATGCTGACGGCAGGGCTGTGTTACTCTGGTAGAAACAGAGTTCCTCATGCTGACGGCAGGGCTGTGTTACTGTCTGGTAGAAACAGAGTTCCTCATGCTGATGGCAGGGCTGTGTTACTGTCTGGTAGAAACAGAGTTCCTCATGCTGATGGCAGGGCTGTGTTACTGTCTGGTAGAAACAGAGTTCCTCATGCTGACGGCAGGGCTGTGTTACTGTCTGGTAGAAACAGAGTTCCTCAAGCTGACGACAGGGCTGTGTTACTGTCTGGTAGAAACAGTGTTCCTCATGCTGACGGCAGGGCTGTGTTACTGTCTGGTAGAAACAGAGTTCCTAATGCTGATGGCAGGGCTCTGTTACTGTCTGGTAGAAACAGAGTTCCTCATGCTGACGGCAGGGCTGTGTTACTGTCTGGTAGAAACAGAGTTCCTCATGCTGACGGCAGGGCTGTGTTACTCTCTGGTAGTAACAGAGTTCCTCATGCTGATGGCAGGGCTGTGTTACTGTCTGGTAGAAACAGAGTTCCTCATGCTGACGGCAGGGCTGTGTTACTCTGGTAGAAACAGAGTTCCTCATGCTGACGGCAGGGCTGTGTTACTCTGGTAGAAACAGAGTTCCTCATGCTGACGGCAGGGCTGTGTTACTCTGGTAGAAACAGAGTTCCTCATGCTGACGGCAGGGCTGTTTTACTCTGATAGAAACAGAGTTCCTCATGCTGATGGCAGGGCTGTGTTACTGTCTGGTAGAAACAGAGTTCCTCATGCTGATGGCAGGGCTGTGTTACTGTCTGGTAGAAACAGAGTTCCTCATGCTGACGGCAGGGCTGTGTTACTGTCTGGTAGAAACAGAGTTCCTCATTCTGACGGCAGGGCTGTGTTACTGTCTGGTAGAAACAGAGTTCCTCATGCTGACGGCAGGGCTGTGTTACTCTGGTAGAAACAGAGTTCCTCATGCTGACGGCAGGGCTGTGTTACCGTCTGGTAGAAACAGAGTTCCTCATGCTGATGGCAGGGCTGTGTTACTGTCTG
This sequence comes from Lampris incognitus, assembly GCF_029633865.1. NCBI lineage: Eukaryota > Metazoa > Chordata > Actinopteri > Lampriformes > Lampridae > Lampris > Lampris incognitus. The sequence continues at coordinate 82,493,927 of NC_079211.1, read as the reverse complement.
GTATAAACAGAGTTCCTCATGCTGACGGCAGGGCTGTGTTACTCTGGTAGAAACAGAGTTCCTCATGCTGACGGCAGGGCTGTGTTACTCTGGTAGAAACAGAGTTCCTCATGCTGACGGCAGGGCTGTGTTACTGTCTGGTAGAAACAGAGTTCCTCATGCTGATGGCAGGGCTGTGTTACTCTCTGGTAGAAACAGAGTTCCTCATGCTGATGGCAGGGCCGTGTTACTGTCTGGTAGAAACAGAGTTCCTCATGCTGACGGCAGGGCTGTGTTACTGTCTGGTAGAAACAGAGTTCCTCATGCTGACGGCAGGGCTGTGTTACTCTGGTAGAAACAGAGTTCCTCATGCTGACGGCAGGGCTGTGTTACTGTCTGGTAGAAACAGAGTTCCTCATGCTGATGGCAGGGCTGTGTTACTGTCTGGTAGAAACAGAGTTCCTCATGCTGACGGCAGGGCTTTGTTACTGTCTGGTAGAAACAGAGTTCCTCATGCTGACGGCAGGGCTGTGTTACTGTTTGGTAGAAACAGAGTTCCTCATGCTGATGGCAGGGCTGTGTTACTGTCTGGTAGAAACAGAGTTCCTCATGCTGATGGCAGGGCTGTGTTACTGTCTGGTAGAAACAGAGTTCCTCATGCTGACGGCAGGGCTGGGTTACTGTCTGGTAGAAACAGAGTTCCTCATTCTGACGGCAGGGCTGTGTTACTGTCTGGTAGAAACAGAGTTCCTCATGCTGACGGCAGGGCTGTGTTACTCTGGTAGAAACAGAGTTCCTCATGCTGACGGCAGGGCTGTGTTACCGTCTGGTAGAAACAGAGTTCCTCATGCTGATGGCAGGGCTGTGTTACTGTCTGGTAGAAACAGAGTTCCTCATGCTGACGGCAGGGCTGTGTTACTCTGGTAGAAACAGAGTTCCTCATGATGACGGCAGGGCTGTGTTACTCTGGTAGAAACAGAGTTCCTCATGCTGACGGCAGGGCTGTGTTACTGTCTGGTAGAAACAGAGTTCCTCATGCTGACGGCAGGGCTGTGTTACTCTCTGGTAGAAACAGAGTTCCTCATGCTGATGGCAGGGCCGTGTTACTGTCTGGTAGAAACAGAGTTCCTCATGCTGACGGCAGGGCTGTGTTACTGTCTGGTAGAAACAGAGTTCCTCATGCTGACGGCAGGGCTGTGTTACTCTGGTAGAAACAGAGTTCCTCATGCTGACGGCAGGGCTGTGTAACTCTGGTAGAAACAGAGTTCCTCATGCTGACGGCAGGGCTGTGTTACTCTGGTAGAAACAGAGTTCCTCATGCTGACGGCAGGGCTGTTTTACTCTGATAGAAACAGAGTTCCTCATGCTGATGGCAGGGCTGTGTTACTGTCTGGTAGAAACAGAGTTCCTCATGCTGATGGCAGGGCTGTGTTACTGTCTGGTAGAAACAGAGTTCCTCATGCTGACGGCAGGGCTGTGTTACTGTCTGGTAGAAACAGAGTTCCTCATTCTGACGGCAGGGCTGTGTTACTGTCTGGTAGAAACAGAGTTCCTCATGCTGACGGCAGGGCTGTGTTACTCTGGTAGAAACAGAGTTCCTCATGCTGACGGCAGGGCTGTTACCGTCTGGTAGAAACAGAGTTCCTCATGCTGATGGCAGGGCTGTGTTACTGTCTGGTAGAAACAGAGTTCCTCATGCTGACGGCAGGGCTGTGTTACTCTGGTAGAAACAGAGTTCCTCATGATGACGGCAGGGCTGTGTTACTCTGGTAGAAACAGAGTTCCTCATGCTGACGGCAGGGCTGTGTTACTGTCTGGTAGAAACAGAGTTCCTCATGCTGACGGCAGGGCTGTGTTACTCTCTGGTAGAAACAGAGTTCCTCATGCTGATGGCAGGGCCGTGTTACTGTCTGGTAGAAACAGAGTTCCTCATGCTGACGGCAGGGCTGTGTTACTGTCTGGTAGAAACAGAGTTCCTCATGCTGACGGCAGGGCTGTGTTACTCTGGTAGAAACAGAGTTCCTCATGCTGACGGCAGGGCTGTGTTACTGTCTGGTAGAAACAGAGTTCCTCATGCTGATGGCAGGGCTGTGTTACTGTCTGGTAGAAACAGAGTTCCTCATGCTGATGGCAGGGCTGTGTTACTGTCTGGTAGAAACAGAGTTCCTCATGCTGACGGCAGGGCTGTGTTACTGTCTGGTAGAAACAGAGTTCCTCAAGCTGACGACAGGGCTGTGTTACTGTCTGGTAGAAACAGTGTTCCTCATGCTGACGGCAGGGCTGTGTTACTGTCTGGTAGAAACAGAGTTCCTAATGCTGATGGCAGGGCTCTGTTACTGTCTGGTAGAAACAGAGTTCCTCATGCTGACGGCAGGGCTGTGTTACTGTCTGGTAGAAACAGAGTTCCTCATGCTGACGGCAGGGCTGTGTTACTCTCTGGTAGTAACAGAGTTCCTCATGCTGATGGCAGGGCTGTGTTACTGTCTGGTAGAAACAGAGTTCCTCATGCTGACGGCAGGGCTGTGTTACTCTGGTAGAAACAGAGTTCCTCATGCTGACGGCAGGGCTGTGTTACTCTGGTAGAAACAGAGTTCCTCATGCTGACGGCAGGGCTGTGTTACTCTGGTAGAAACAGAGTTCCTCATGCTGACGGCAGGGCTGTTTTACTCTGATAGAAACAGAGTTCCTCATGCTGATGGCAGGGCTGTGTTACTGTCTGGTAGAAACAGAGTTCCTCATGCTGATGGCAGGGCTGTGTTACTGTCTGGTAGAAACAGAGTTCCTCATGCTGACGGCAGGGCTGTGTTACTGTCTGGTAGAAACAGAGTTCCTCATTCTGACGGCAGGGCTGTGTTACTGTCTGGTAAAAACAGAGTTCCTCATGCTGACGGCAGGGCTGTGTTACTCTGGTAGAAACAGAGTTCCTCATGCTGACGGCAGGGCTGTGTTACCGTCTGGTAGAAACAGAGTTCCTCATGCTGATGGCAGGGCTGTGTTACTGTCTGGTAGAAACAGAGTTCCTCATGCTGACGGCAGGGCTGTGTTACTCTGGTAGAAACAGAGTTCCTCATGCTGACGGCAGGGCTGTGTTACTCTGGTAGAAACAGAGTTCCTCATGCTGACGGCAGGGCTGTGTTACTGTCTGGTAGAAACAGAGTTCCTCATGCTGATGGCAGGGCTGTGTTACTCTCTGGTAGAAACAGAGTTCCTCATGCTGATGGCAGGGCCGTGTTACTGTCTGGTAGAAACAGAGTTCCTCATGCTGACGGCAGGGCTGTGTTACTGTCTGGTAGAAACAGAGTTCCTCATGCTGACGGCAAGGCTGTGTTACTCTGGTAGAAACAGAGTTCCTCATGCTGACGGCAGGGCTGTGTTACTGTCTGGTAGAAACAGAGTTCCTCATGCTGATGGCAGGGCTGTGTTACTGTCTGGTAGAAACAGAGTTCCTCATGCTGACGGCAGGGCTTTGTTACTGTCTGGTAGAAACAGAGTTCCTCATGCTGACGGCAGGGCTGTGTTACTGTTTGGTAGAAACAGAGTTCCTCATGCTGATGGCAGGGCTGTGTTACTGTCTGGTAGAAACAGAGTTCCTCATGCTGACAACAGGGCTGTGTTACTGTCTGGTAGAAACAGAGTTCCTCATGCTGACGGCAGGGCTGTGTTACTGTCTGGTAGAAACAGAGTTCCTCATGCTGACGGCAGGGCTGTGTTACTGTCTGGTAGAAACAGAGTACCTCATGCTGACGGCAGGGCTGTGTTACTCTGGTAGAAACAGAGTTCCTCATGCTGACGGCAGGGCTGTGTTACTCTGGTAGAAACAGAGTTCCTCATGCTGACGGCAGGGCTGTGTTACTCTGGTAGAAACAGAGTTCCTCATGCTGACGGCAGTGCTGTGTTACTGTCTGGTAGAAACAGAGTTCCTCATGCTGATGACAGGGCTGTGTTACTGTCTGGTAGAAACAGAGTTCCTCATGCTGACGGCAGGGCTGTGTTACTCTGGTAGAAACAGAGTTCCTCATTCTGACGGCAGGGCTGTGTTACTGTCTGTTAGAAACAGAGTTCCTCATGCTGATGGCAGGGCTGTGTTACTCTGGTAGAAACAGAGTTCGTCATGCTGACGGTAGGGCTGTGTTACTGTCTGGTAGAAACAGAGTTCCTCATGCTGACGGTAGGGCTGTGTTACTCTGGTAGAAACAGAGTTCCTCATGCTGACGGCAGGGCTGTGTTACTGTCTGGTAGAAACAGAGTTCCTAATGCTGATGGCAGGGCTGTGTTACTGTCTGGTAGAAACAGAGTTCCTCATGCTGACGGCAGGGCTGTGTTACTCTGGTAGAAACAGAGTTCCTCATGCTGACGGCAGGGCTGTGTTACTCTGGTAGAAACAGAGTTCCTCATGCTGACGGCAGGGCTGTGTTACTCTGGTAGAAACAGAGTTCCTCATGCTGACGGCAGGGCTGTTTTACTCTGATAGAAACAGAGTTCCTCATGCTGATGGCAGGGCTGTGTTACTGTCTGGTAGAAACAGAGTTCCTCATGCTGATGGCAGGGCTGTGTTACTGTCTGGTAGAAACAGAGTTCCTCATGCTGACGGCAGGGCTGTGTTACTGTCTGGTAGAAACAGAGTTCCTCATTCTGACGGCAGGGCTGTGTTACTGTCTGGTAGAAACAGAGTTCCTCATGCTGACGGCAGGGCTGTGTTACTCTGGTAGAAACAGAGTTCCTCATGCTGACGGCAGGGCTGTGTTACCGTCTGGTAGAAACAGAGTTCCTCATGCTGATGGCAGGGCTGTGTTACTGTCTGGTAGAAACAGAGTTCCTCATGCTGACGGCAGGGCTGTGTTACTCTGGTAGAAACAGAGTTCCTCATGCTGACGGCAGGGCTGTGTTACTCTGGTAGAAAAGGAGTTCCTCATGCTGACGGCAGGGCTGTGTTACTCTGGTAGAAACAGAGTTCCTCATGCTGACGGCAGGGCTGTTTTACTCTGATAGAAACAGAGTTCCTCATGCTGATGGCAGGGCTGTGTTACTGTCTGGTAGAAACAGAGTTCCTCATGCTGACGGCAGGGCTGTGTTACCGTCTGGTAGAAACAGAGTTCCTCATGCTGATGGCAGGGCTGTGTTACTGTCTGGTAGAAACAGAGTTCCTCATGCTGACGGCAGGGCTGTGTTACTCTGGTAGAAACAGAGTTCCTCATGCTGATGGCAGGGCTGTGTTACTGTCTGGTAGAAACAGAGTTCCTCATGCTGATGGCAGGGCTGTGTTACTCTGGTAGAAACAGAGTTCCTCATGCTGATGGCAGGGCTGTGTTACTCTGGTAGAAACAGAGTTCCTCATGCTGACGGCAGGGCTGTGTTACTGTCTGGTAGAACCAGAGTTCCTCATGCTGATGGCAGGGCTGTGTTACTCTGGTAGAAACAGAGTTCCTCATGCTGACGGCAGGGCTGTGTTACTGTCTGGTAGAAACAGTGTTCCTCATGCTGACGACAGGGCTGTGTTACTCTGGTAGAAACAGAGTTCCTCATGCTGACGGCAGGGCTGTGTTACTCTGGTAGAAATAGAGTTCCTCATGCTGACGGCAGGGCTGTGTTACTCTGGTAGAAACAGAGTTCCTCATGCTGACGGCAGGGCTGTGTTACTGTCTGGTAGAAACAGAGTTCCTCATGCTGATGGCAGGGCTGTGTTACTGTCTGGTAGAAATAGAGTTCCTCATGCTGATGGCAGGGCTGTGTTACTGTCTGGTAGAAACAGAGTTCCTCATGCTGACGGCAGGGCTGTGTTACTGTCTGGTAGAAACAGAGTTCCTCATGCTGACGACAGGGCTGTGTTACTGTCTGGTAGAAACAGAGTTCCTCATGCTGACGGCAGGGCTGTGTTACTGTCTGGTAGAAACAGAGTTCCTAATGCTGATGGCAGGGCTCTGTTACTGTCTGGTAGAAACAGAGTTCCTCATGCTGACGGCAGGGCTGTGTTACTGTCTGGTAGAAACAGAGTTCCTCATGCTGACGGCAGGGCTGTGTTACTCTCTGGTAGTAACAGAGTTCCTCATGCTGATGGCAGGGCTGTGTTACTGTCTGGTAGAAACAGAGTTCCTCATGCTGACGGCAGGGCTGTGTTACTCTGGTAGAAACAGAGTTCCTCATGCTGACGGCAGGGCTGTGTTACTCTGGTAGAAACAGAGTTCCTCATGCTGACGGCAGGGCTGTATTACTCTGGTAGAAACAGAGTTCCTCATGCTGACGGCAGGGCTGTTTTACTCTGATAGAAACAGAGTTCCTCATGCTGATGGCAGGGCTGTGTTACTGTCTGGTAGAAACAGAGTTCCTCATGCTGATGGCAGGGCTGTGTTACTCTCTGGTAGAAACAGAGTTCCTCATGCTGACGGCAGGGCTGTGTTACTGTCTGGTAGAAACAGAGTTCCTCATTCTGACGGCAGGGCTGTGTTACTGTCTGGTAGAAACAGAGTTCCTCATGCTGACGGCAGGGCTGTGTTACTCTGGTAGAAACAGAGTTCCTCATGCTGACGGCAGGGCTGTGTTACCGTCTGGTAGAAACAGAGTTCCTCATGCTGATGGCAGGGCTGTGTTACTGTCTGGTAGAAACAGAGTTCCTCATGCTGACGGCAGGGCTGTGTTACTCTGGTAGAAACAGAGTTCCTCATGCTGACGGCAGGGCTGTGTTACTCTGGTAGAAACAGAGTTCCTCATGCTGACGGCAGGGCTGTGTTACTGTCTGGTAGAAACAGAGTTCCTCATGCTGACGGCAGGGCTGTGTTACTCTCTGGTAGAAACAGAGTTCCTCATGCTGATGGCAGGGCCGTGTTACTGTCTGGTAGAAACAGAGTTCCTCATGCTGACGGCAGGGCTGTGTTACTGTCTGGTAGAAACAGAGTTCCTCATGCTGACGGCAGGGCTGTGTTACTCTGGTAGAAACAGAGTTCCTCATGCTGACGGCAGGGCTGTGTTACTGTCTGGTAGAAACAGAGTTCCTCATGCTGATGGCAGGGCTGTGTTACTGTCTGGTAGAAACAGAGTTCCTCATGCTGACGGCAGGGCTTTGTTACTGTCTGGTAGAAACAGAGTTCCTCATGCTGACGGCAGGGCTGTGTTACTGTTTCGTAGAAACAGAGTTCCTCATGCTGATGGCAGGGCTGTGTTACTGTCTGGTAGAAACAGAGTTCCTCATGCTGATGGCAGGGCTGTGTTACTGTCTGGTAGAAACAGAGTTCCTCATGCTGACGGCAGGGCTGTGTTACTGTCTGGTAGAAACAGAGTTCCTCATGCTGACGACAGGGCTGTGTTACTGTCTGGTAGAAACAGAGTTCCTCATGCTGACGGCAGGGCTGTGTTACTGTCTGGTAGAAACAGAGTTCCTAATGCTGATGGCAGGGCTCTGTTACTGTCTGGTAGAAACAGAGTTCCTCATGCTGACGGCAGGGCTCTGTTACTGTCTGGTAGAAACAGAGTTCCTCATGCTGACGGCAGGGCTGTGTTACTCTGGTAGAAATAGAGTTCCTCATGCTGACGGCAGGGCTGTGTTACTCTGGTAGAAACAGAGTTCCTCATGCTGACGGCAGGGCTGTGTTACTGTCTGGTAGAAACAGAGTTCCTCATGCTGATGGCAGGGCTGTGTTACTGTCTGGTAGAAATAGAGTTCCTCATGCTGATGGCAGGGCTGTGTTACTGTCTGGTAGAAACAGAGTTCCTCATGCTGACGGCAGGGCTGTGTTACTGTCTGGTAGAAACAGAGTTCCTCATGCTGACGACAGGGCTGTGTTACTGTCTGGTAGAAACAGAGTTCCTCATGCTGACGGCAGGGCTGTGTTACTGTCTGGTAGAAACAGAGTTCCTAATGCTGATGGCAGGGCTCTGTTACTGTCTGGTAGAAACAGAGTTCCTCATGCTGACGGCAGGGCTGTGTTACTGTCTGGTAGAAACAGAGTTCCTCATGCTGACGGCAGGGCTGTGTTACTCTCTGGTAGTAACAGAGTTCCTCATGCTGATGGCAGGGCTGTGTTACTGTCTGGTAGAAACAGAGTTCCTCATGCTGACGGCAGGGCTGTGTTACTCTGGTAGAAACAGAGTTCCTCATGCTGACGGCAGGGCTGTGTTACTCTGGTAGAAACAGAGTTCCTCATGCTGACGGCAGGGCTGTATTACTCTGGTAGAAACAGAGTTCCTCATGCTGACGGCAGGGCTGTTTTACTCTGATAGAAACAGAGTTCCTCATGCTGATGGCAGGGCTGTGTTACTGTCTGGTAGAAACAGAGTTCCTCATGCTGATGGCAGGGCTGTGTTACTCTCTGGTAGAAACAGAGTTCCTCATGCTGACGGCAGGGCTGTGTTACTGTCTGGTAGAAACAGAGTTCCTCATTCTGACGGCAGGGCTGTGTTACTGTCTGGTAGAAACAGAGTTCCTCATGCTGACGGCAGGGCTGTGTTACTCTGGTAGAAACAGAGTTCCTCATGCTGACGGCAGGGCTGTGTTACCGTCTGGTAGAAACAGAGTTCCTCATGCTGATGGCAGGGCTGTGTTACTGTCTGGTAGAAACAGAGTTCCTCATGCTGACGGCAGGGCTGTGTTACTCTGGTAGAAACAGAGTTCCTCATGCTGACGGCAGGGCTGTGTTACTCTGGTAGAAACAGAGTTCCTCATGCTGACGGCAGGGCTGTGTTACTGTCTGGTAGAAACAGAGTTCCTCATGCTGACGGCAGGGCTGTGTTACTCTCTGGTAGAAACAGAGTTCCTCATGCTGATGGCAGGGCCGTGTTACTGTCTGGTAGAAACAGAGTTCCTCATGCTGACGGCAGGGCTGTGTTACTGTCTGGTAGAAACAGAGTTCCTCATGCTGACGGCAGGGCTGTGTTACTCTGGTAGAAACAGAGTTCCTCATGCTGACGGCAGGGCTGTGTTACTGTCTGGTAGAAACAGAGTTCCTCATGCTGATGGCAGGGCTGTGTTACTGTCTGGTAGAAACAGAGTTCCTCATGCTGACGGCAGGGCTTTGTTACTGTCTGGTAGAAACAGAGTTCCTCATGCTGACGGCAGGGCTGTGTTACTGTTTCGTAGAAACAGAGTTCCTCATGCTGATGGCAGGGCTGTGTTACTGTCTGGTAGAAACAGAGTTCCTCATGCTGATGGCAGGGCTGTGTTACTGTCTGGTAGAAACAGAGTTCCTCATGCTGACGGCAGGGCTGTGTTACTGTCTGGTAGAAACAGAGTTCCTCATGCTGACGACAGGGCTGTGTTACTGTCTGGTAGAAACAGAGTTCCTCATGCTGACGGCAGGGCTGTGTTACTGTCTGGTAGAAACAGAGTTCCTAATGCTGATGGCAGGGCTCTGTTACTGTCTGGTAGAAACAGAGTTCCTCATGCTGACGGCAGGGCTCTGTTACTGTCTGGTAGAAACAGAGTTCCTCATGCTGACGGCAGGGCTGTGTTACTGTCTGGTAGAAACAGAGTTCCTCATGCTGATGGCAGGGCTGTGTTACTGTCTGGTAGAAACAGAGTTCCTCATGCTGACGGCAGGGCTTTGTTACTGTCTGGTAGAAACAGAGTTCCTCATGCTGACGGCAGGGCTGTGTTACTGTTTGGTAGAAACAGAGTTCCTCATGCTGATGGCAGGGCTGTGTTACTGTCTGGTAGAAACAGAGTTCCTCATGCTGACAACAGGGCTGTGTTACTGTCTGGTAGAAACAGAGTTCCTCATGCTGACGGCAGGGCTGTGTTACTGTCTGGTAGAAACAGAGTTCCTCATGCTGACGGCAGGGCTGTGTTACTGTCTGGTAGAAACAGAGTACCTCATGCTGACGGCAGGGCTGTGTTACTCTGGTAGAAACAGAGTTCCTCATGCTGACGGCAGGGCTGTGTTACTCTGGTAGAAACAGAGTTCCTCATGCTGACGGCAGGGCTGTGTTACTCTGGTAGAAACAGAGTTCCTCATGCTGACGGCAGTGCTGTGTTACTGTCTGGTAGAAACAGAGTTCCTCATGCTGATGGCAGGGCTGTGTTACTGTCTGGTAGAAACAGAGTTCCTCATGCTGATGGCAGGGCTGTGTTACTGTCTGGTAGAAAAAGAGTTCCTCATGCTGACGGCAGGGCTGTGTTACTGTCTGGTAGAAACAGAGTTCCTCATGCTGACGACAGGGCTGTGTTACTGTCTGGTAGAAACAGAGTTCCTCATGCTGACGGCAGGGCTGTGTTACTGTCTGGTAGAAACAGAGTTCCTAATGCTGATGGCAGGGCTCTGTTACTGTCTGGTAGAAACAGAGTTCCTCATGCTGACGGCAGGGCTGTGTTACTGTCTGGTAGAAACAGAGTTCCTCATGCTGACGGCAGGGCTGTGTTACTCTCTGGTAGTAACAGAGTTCCTCATGCTGATGGCAGGGCTGTGTTACTGTCTGGTAGAAACAGAGTTCCTCATGCTGACGGCAGGGCTGTGTTACTCTGGTAGAAACAGAGTTCCTCATGCTGACGGCAGGGCTGTGTTACTCTGGTAGAAACAGAGTTCCTCATGCTGACGGCAGGGCTGTGTTACTCTGGTAGAAACAGAGTTCCTCATGCTGACGGCAGGGCTGTGTTACTCTGGTAGAAACAGAGTTCCTCATGCTGACGGCAGGGCTGTTTTACTCTGATAGAAACAGAGTTCCTCATGCTGATGGCAGGGCTGTGTTACTGTCTGGTAGAAACAGAGTTCCTCATGCTGATGGCAGGGCTGTGTTACTGTCTGGTAGAAACAGAGTTCCTCATGCTGACGGCAGGGCTGTGTTACTGTCTGGTAGAAACAGAGTTCCTCATTCTGACGGCAGGGCTGTGTTACTGTCTGGTAGAAACAGAGTTCCTCATGCTGACGGCAGGGCTGTGTTACTCTGGTAGAAACAGAGTTCCTCATGCTGACGGCAGGGCTGTGTTACCGTCTGGTAGAAACAGAGTTCCTCATGCTGATGGCAGGGCTGTGTTACTGTCTGGTAGAAACAGAGTTCCTCATGCTGACGGCAGGGCTGTGTTACTCTGGTAGAAACAGAGTTCCTCATGCTGACGGCAGGGCTGTGTTACTCTGGTAGAAAAATAGTTCCTCATGCTGACGGCAGGGCTGTGTTACTGTCTGGTAGAAACAGAGTTCCTCATGCTGATGGCAGGGCTGTGTTACTCTCTGGTAGAAACAGAGTTCCTCATGCTGATGGCAGGGCCGTGTTACTTTCTGGTAGAAACAGAGTTCCTCATGCTGACGGCAGGGCTGTGTTACTGTCTGGTAGAAACAGAGTTCCTCATGCTGACGGCAGGGCTGTGTTACTCTGGTAGAAACAGAGTTCCTCATGCTGACGGCAGGGCTGTGTTACTGTCTGGTAGAAACAGAGTTCCTCATGCTGATGGCAGGGCTGTGTTACTGTCTGGTAGAAACAGAGTTCCTCATAATGACGGCAGGGCTTTGTTACTGTCTGGTAGAAACAGAGCTCCTCATGCTGACGGCAGGGCTGTGTTACTGTTTGGTAGAAACAGAGTTCCTCATGCTGATGGCAGGGCTGTGTTACTGTCTGGTAGAAACAGAGTTCCTCATGCTGACAACAGGGCTGTGTTACTGTCTATTAGAAACAGAGTTCCTCATGCTGACGGCAGGGCTGTGTTACTCTGGTAGAAAAGGAGTTCCTCATGCTGACGGCAGGGCTGTGTTACTCTGGTAGAAACAGAGTTCCTCATGCTGACGGCAGGGCTGTTTTACTCTGATAGAAACAGAGTTCCTCATGCTGATGGCAGGGCTGTGTTACTGTCTGGTAGAAACAGAGTTCCTCATGCTGATGGCAGGGCTGTGTTACTGTCTGGTAGAAACAGAGTTCCTCATGCTGACGGCAGGGCTGTGTTACTGTCTGGTAGAAACAGAGTTCCTCATTCTGACGGCAGGGCTGTGTTACTGTCTGGTAGAAACAGAGTTCCTCATGCTGACGGCAGGGCTGTGTTACTCTGGTAGAAACAGAGTTCCTCATGCTGACGGCAGGGCTGTGTTACCGTCTGGTAGAAACAGAGTTCCTCATGCTGATGGCAGGGCTGTGTTACTGTCTGGTAGAAACAGAGTTCCTCATGCTGACGGCAGGGCTGTGTTACTCTGGTAGAAACAGAGTTCCTCATGCTGACGGCAGGGCTGTGTTACTCTGGTAGAAACAGAGTTCCTCATGCTGACGGCAGGGCTGTGTTACTGTCTGGTAGAAACAGAGTTCCTCATGCTGATGGCAGGGCTGTGTTACTCTCTGGTAGAAACAGAGTTCCTCATGCTGATGGCAGGGCCGTGTTACTGTCTGGTAGAAACAGAGTTCCTCATGCTGACGGCAGGGCTGTGTTACTGTCTGGTAGAAACAGAGTTCCTCATGCTGATGGCAGGGCTGTGTTACTGTCTGGTAGAAACAGAGTTCCTCATGCTGACGGCAGGGCTGTGTTACTGTCTGGTAGAAACAGAGTTCCTCATGCTGATGGCAGGGCTGTGTTACTGTCTGGTAGAAACAGAGTTCCTCATGCTGACGGCAGGGCTTTGTTACTGTCTGGTAGAAACAGAGTTCCTCATGCTGACGGCAGGGCTGTGTTACTGTTTGGTAGAAACAGAGTTCCTCATGCTGATGGCAGGGCTGTGTTACTGTCTGGTAGAAACAGAGTTCCTCATGCTGACAACAGGGCTGTGTTACTGTCTGGTAGAAACAGAGTTCCTCATGCTGACGGCAGGGCTGTGTTACTGTCTGGTAGAAACAGAGTTCCTCATGCTGACGGCTGGGCTGTGTTACTGTCTGGTAGAAACAGAGTACCTCATGCTGACGGCAGGGCTGTGTTACTCTGGTAGAAACAGAGTTCCTCATGCTGACGGCAGGGCTGTGTTACTCTGGTAGAAACAGAGTTCCTCATGCTGACGGCAGGGCTGTGTTACTCTGGTAGAAACAGAGTTCCTCATGCTGACGGCAGTGCTGTGTTACTGTCTGGTAGAAACAGAGTTCCTCATGCTGATGGCAGGGCTGTGTTACTGTCTGGTAGAAACAGAGTTCCTCATGCTGATGGCAGGGCTGTGTTACTGTCTGATAGAAACAGAGTTCCTCATGCTGACGGCAGGGCTGTGTTACTGTCTGGTAGAAACAGAGTTCCTCATGCTGACGACAGGGCTGTGTTACTGTCTGGTAGAAACAGAGTTCCTCATGCTGACGGCAGGGCTGTGTTACTGTCTGGTAGAAACAGAGTTCCTAATGCTGATGGCAGGGCTCTGTTACTGTCTGGTAGAAACAGAGTTCCTCATGCTGACGGCAGGGCTGTGTTACTGTCTGGTAGAAACAGAGTTCCTCATGCTGACGGCAGGGCTGTGTTACTCTCTGGTAGTAACAGAGTTCCTCATGCTGATGGCAGGGCTGTGTTACTGTCTGGTAGAAACAGAGTTCCTCATGCTGACGGCAGGGCTGTGTTACTCTGGTAGAAACAGAGTTCCTCATGCTGACGGCAGGGCTGTGTTACTCTGGTAGAAACAGAGTTCCTCATGCTGACGGCAGGGCTGTGTTACTCTGGTAGAAACAGAGTTCCTCATGCTGACGGCAGGGCTGTGTTACTCTGGTAGAAACAGAGTTCCTCATGCTGACGGCAGGGCTGTTTTACTCTGATAGAAACAGAGTTCCTCATGCTGATGGCAGGGCTGTGTTACTGTCTGGTAGAAACAGAGTTCCTCATGCTGATGGCAGGGCTGTGTTACTGTCTGGTAGAAACAGAGTTCCTCATGCTGACGGCAGGGCTGTGTTACTGTCTGGTAGAAACAGAGTTCCTCATTCTGACGGCAGGGCTGTGTTACTGTCTGGTAGAAACAGAGTTCCTCATGCTGACGGCAGGGCTGTGTTACTCTGGTAGAAACAGAGTTCCTCATGCTGACGGCAGGGCTGTGTTACCGTCTGGTAGAAACAGAGTTCCTCATGCTGATGGCAGGGCTGTGTTACTGTCTGGTAGAAACAGAGTTCCTCATGCTGACGGCAGGGCTGTGTTACTCTGGTAGAAACAGAGTTCCTCATGCTGACGGCAGGGCTGTGTTACTCTGGTAGAAAAATAGTTCCTCATGCTGACGGCAGGGCTGTGTTACTGTCTGGTAGAAACAGAGTTCCTCATGCTGATGGCAGGGCTGTGTTACTCTCTGGTAGAAACAGAGTTCCTCATGCTGATGGCAGGGCCGTGTTACTGTCTGGTAGAAACAGAGTTCCTCATGCTGACGGCAGGGCTGTGTTACTGTCTGGTAGAAACAGAGTTCCTCATGCTGACGGCAGGGCTGTGTTACTCTGGTAGAAACAGAGTTCCTCATGCTGACGGCAGGGCTGTGTTACTGTCTGGTAGAAACAGAGTTCCTCATGCTGATGGCAGGGCTGTGTTACTGTCTGGTAGAAACAGAGTTCCTCATAATGACGGCAGGGCTTTGTTACTGTCTGGTAGAAACAGAGTTCCTCATGCTGACGGCAGGGCTGTGTTACTGTTTGGTAGAAACAGAGTTCCTCATGCTGATGGCAGGGCTGTGTTACTGTCTGGTAGAAACAGAGTTCCTCATGCTGACAACAGGGCTGTGTTACTGTCTATTAGAAACAGAGTTCCTCATGCTGACGGCAGGGCTGTGTTACTCTGGTAGAAAAGGAGTTCCTCATGCTGACGGCAGGGCTGTGTTACTCTGGTAGAAACAGAGTTCCTCATGCTGACGGCAGGGCTGTTTTACTCTGATAGAAACAGAGTTCCTCATGCTGATGGCAGGGCTGTGTTACTGTCTGGTAGAAACAGAGTTCCTCATGCTGATGGCAGGGCTGTGTTACTGTCTGGTAGAAACAGAGTTCCTCATGCTGACGGCAGGGCTGTGTTACTGTCTGGTAGAAACAGAGTTCCTCATTCTGACGGCAGGGCTGTGTTACTGTCTGGTAGAAACAGAGTTCCTCATGCTGACGGCAGGGCTGTGTTACTCTGGTAGAAACAGAGTTCCTCATGCTGACGGCAGGGCTGTGTTACCGTCTGGTAGAAACAGAGTTCCTCATGCTGATGGCAGGGCTGTGTTACTGTCTGGTAGAAACAGAGTTCCTCATGCTGACGGCAGGGCTGTGTTACTCTGGTAGAAACAGAGTTCCTCATGCTGACGGCAGGGCTGTGTTACTCTGGTAGAAACAGAGTTCCTCATGCTGACGGCAGGGCTGTGTTACTGTCTGGTAGAAACAGAGTTCCTCATGCTGACGGCAGGGCTGTGTTACTCTCTGGTAGAAACAGAGTTCCTCATGCTGATGGCAGGGCCGTGTTACTGTCTGGTAGAAACAGAGTTCCTCATGCTGACGGCAGGGCTGTGTTACTGTCTGGTAGAAACAGAGTTCCTCATGCTGACGGCAGGGCTGTGTTACTCTGGTAGAAACAGAGTTCCTCATGCTGACGGCAGGGCTGTGTTACTGTCTGGTAGAAACAGAGTTCCTCATGCTGATGGCAGGGCTGTGTTACTGTCTGGTAGAAACAGAGTTCCTCATGCTGACGGCAGGGCTTTGTTACTGTCTGGTAGAAACAGAGTTCCTCATGCTGATGGCAGGGCTGTGTTACTGTCTGGTAGAAACAGAGTTCCTCATGCTGATGGCAGGGCTGTGTTACTGTCTGGTAGAAACAGAGTTCCTCATGCTGACGGCAGGGCTGTGTTACTGTCTGGTAGAAACAGAGTTCCTCATGCTGACGACAGGGCTGTGTTACTGTCTGGTAGAAACAGAGTTCCTCATGCTGACGGCAGGGCTGTGTTACTGTCTGGTAGAAACAGAGTTCCTAATGCTGATGGCAGGGCTCTGTTACTGTCTGGTAGAAACAGAGTTCCTCATGCTGACGGCAGGGCTGTGTTACTGTCTGGTAGAAACAGAGTTCCTCATGCTGACGGCAGGGCTGTGTTACTCTCTGGTAGTAACAGAGTTCCTCATGCTGATGGCAGGGCTGTGTTACTGTCTGGTAGAAACAGAGTTCCTCATGCTGACGGCAGGGCTGTGTTACTCTGGTAGAAACAGAGTTCCTCATGCTGACGGCAGGGCTGTGTTACTCTGGTAGAAACAGAGTTCCTCATGCTGACGGCAGGGCTGTGTTACTCTGGTAGAAACAGAGTTCCTCATGCTGACGGCAGGGCTGTTTTACTCTGATAGAAACAGAGTTCCTCATGCTGATGGCAGGGCTGTGTTACTGTCTGGTAGAAACAGAGTTCCTCATGCTGATGGCAGGGCTGTGTTACTGTCTGGTAGAAACAGAGTTCCTCATGCTGACGGCAGGGCTGTGTTACTGTCTGGTAGAAACAGAGTTCCTCATTCTGACGGCAGGGCTGTGTTACTGTCTGGCAGAAACAGAGTTCCTCATGCTGACGGCAGGGCTGTGTTACCGTCTGGTAGAAACAGAGTTCCTCATGCTGACGGCAGGGCTGTGTTACCGTCTGGTAGAAACAGAGTTCCTCATGCTGATGGCAGGGCTGTGTTACTGTCTGGTAGAAACAGAGTTCCTCATGCTGACGGCAGGGCTGTGTTACTGTTTCGTAGAAACAGAGTTCCTCATGCTGATGGCAGGGCTGTGTTACTGTCTGGTAGAAACAGAGTTCCTCATGCTGATGGCAGGGCTGTGTTACTGTCTGGTAGAAACAGAGTTCCTCATGCTGACGGCAGGGCTGTGTTACTGTCTGGTAGAAACAGAGTTCCTCATGCTGACGACAGGGCTGTGTTACTGTCTGGTAGAAACAGAGTTCCTCATGCTGACGGCAGGGCTGTGTTACTGTCTGGTAGAAACAGAGTTCCTAATGCTGATGGCAGGGCTCTGTTACTGTCTGGTAGAAACAGAGTTCCTCATGCTGACGGCAGGGCTGTGTTACTGTCTGGTAGAAACAGAGTTCCTCATGCTGACGGCAGGGCTGTGTTACTCTCTGGTAGTAACAGAGTTCCTCATGCTGATGGCAGGGCTGTGTTACTGTCTGGTAGAAACAGAGTTCCTCATGCTGACGGCAGGGCTGTGTTACTCTGGTAGAAACAGAGTTCCTCATGCTGACGGCAGGGCTGTGTTACTCTGGTAGAAACAGAGTTCCTCATGCTGACGGCAGGGCTGTGTTACTCTGGTAGAAACAGAGTTCCTCATGCTGACGGCAGGGCTGTTTTACTCTGATAGAAACAGAGTTCCTCATGCTGATGGCAGGGCTGTGTTACTGTCTGGTAGAAACAGAGTTCCTCATGCTGATGGCAGGGCTGTGTTACTGTCTGGTAGAAACAGAGTTCCTCATGCTGACGGCAGGGCTGTGTTACTGTCTGGTAGAAACAGAGTTCCTCATTCTGACGGCAGGGCTGTGTTACTGTCTGGTAGAAACAGAGTTCCTCATGCTGACGGCAGGGCTGTGTTACCGTCTGGTAGAAACAGAGTTCCTCATGCTGACGGCAGGGCTGTGTTACCGTCTGGTAGAAACAGAGTTCCTCATGCTGATGGCAGGGCTGTGTTACTGTCTGGTAGAAACAGAGTTCCTCATGCTGACGGCAGGGCTGTGTTACTCTGGTAGAAACAGAGTTCCTCATGCTGACGGCAGGGCTGTGTTACTCTGGTAGAAACAGAGTTCCTCATGCTGACGGCAGGGCTGTGTTACTGTCTGGTAGAAACAGAGTTCCTCATGCTGATGGCAGGGCTGTGTTACTCTCTGGTAGAAACAGAGTTCCTCATGCTGATGGCAGGGCCGTGTTACTGTCTGGTAGAAACAGAGTTCCTCATGCTGACGGCAGGGCTGTGTTACTGTCTGGTAGAAACAGAGTTCCTCATGCTGATGGCAGGGCTGTGTTACTGTCTGGTAGAAACAGAGTTCCTCATGCTGACGGCAGGGCTGTGTTACTGTCTGGTAGAAACAGAGTTCCTCATGCTGATGGCAGGGCTGTGTTACTGTCTGGTAGAAACAGAGTTCCTCATGCTGACGGCAGGGCTTTGTTACTGTCTGGTAGAAACAGAGTTCCTCATGCTGACGGCAGGGCTGTGTTACTGTTTGGTAGAAACAGAGTTCCTCATGCTGATGGCAGGGCTGTGTTACTGTCTGGTAGAAACAGAGTTCCTCATGCTGACAACAGGGCTGTGTTACTGTCTGGTAGAAACAGAGTTCCTCATGCTGACGGCAGGGCTGTGTTACTGTCTGGTAGAAACAGAGTTCCTCATGCTGACGGCAGGGCTGTGTTACTGTCTGGTAGAAACAGAGTTCCTCATGCTGACGGCAGGGCTGTGTTACTGTCTGGTAGAAACAGAGTTCCTCATGCTGACGGCAGGGCTGTGTTACTGTCTGGTAGAAACAGAGTTCCTCATGCTGACGGCAGGGCTGTGTTACTGTCTGGTAGAAACAGAGTACCTCATGCTGACGGCAGGGCTGTGTTACTCTGGTAGAAACAGAGTTCCTCATGCTGACGGCAGGGCTGTGTTACTCTGGTAGAAACAGAGTTCCTCATGCTGACGGCAGGGCTGTGTTACGCTGGTAGAAACAGAGTTCCTCATGCTGACGGCAGTGCTGTGTTACTGTCTGGTAGAAACAGAGTTCCTCATGCTGATGGCAGGGCTGTGTTACTGTCTGGTAGAAACAGAGTTCCTCATGCTGATGGCAGGGCTGTGTTACTGTCTGGTAGAAACAGAGTTCCTCATGCTGACGGCAGGGCTGTGTTACTGTCTGGTAGAAACAGAGTTCCTCATGCTGACGACAGGGCTGTGTTACTGTCTGGTAGAAACAGAGTTCCTCATGCTGACGGCAGGGCTGTGTTACTGTCTGGTAGAAACAGAGTTCCTAATGCTGATGGCAGGGCTCTGTTACTGTCTGGTAGAAACAGAGTTCCTCATGCTGACGGCAGGGCTGTGTTACTGTCTGGTAGAAACAGAGTTCCTCATGCTGACGGCAGGGCTGTGTTACTCTCTGGTAGTAACAGAGTTCCTCATGCTGACGGCAGGGCTGTGTTACTGTCTGGTAGAAACAGAGTTCCTCATGCTGACGGCAGGGCTGTGTTACTCTGGTAGAAACAGAGTTCCTCATGCTGACGGCAGGGCTGTGTTACTCTGGTAGAAACAGAGTTCCTCATGCTGACGGCAGGGCTGTGTTACTCTGGTAGAAACAGAGTTCCTCATGCTGACGGCAGGGCTGTTTTACTCTGATAGAAACAGAGTTCCTCATGCTGATGGCAGGGCTGTGTTACTGTCTGGTAGAAACAGAGTTCCTCATGCTGATGGCAGGGCTGTGTTACTGTCTGGTAGAAACAGAGTTCCTCATGCTGACGGCAGGGCTGTGTTACTGTCTGGTAGAAACAGAGTTCCTCATTCTGACGGCAGGGCTGTGTTACTGTCTGGTAGAAACAGAGTTCCTCATGCTGACGGCAGGGCTGTGTTACTCTGGTAGAAACAGAGTTCCTCATGCTGACGGCAGGGCTGTGTTACCGTCTGGTAGAAACAGAGTTCCTCATGCTGATGGCAGGGCTGTGTTACTGTCTGGTAGAAACAGAGTTCCTCATGCTGACGGCAGGGCTGTGTTACTCTGGTAGAAACAGAGTTCCTCATGCTGACGGCAGGGCTGTGTTACTCTGGTAGAAAAATAGTTCCTCATGCTGACGGCAGGGCTGTGTTACTGTCTGGTAGAAACAGAGTTCCTCATGCTGATGGCAGGGCTGTGTTACTCTCTGGTAGAAACAGAGTTCCTCATGCTGATGGCAGGGCCGTGTTACTGTCTGGTAGAAACAGAGTTCCTCATGCTGACGGCAGGGCTGTGTTACTGTCTGGTAGAAACAGAGTTCCTCATGCTGACGGCAGGGCTGTGTTACTCTGGTAGAAACAGAGTTCCTCATGCTGAAAGCAGGGCTGTGTTACTGTCTGGTAGAAACAGAGTTCCTCATGCTGATGGCAGGGCTGTGTTACTCTGGTAGAAACAGAGTTCCTCATGCTGACGGCAGGGCTGTGTTACTCTGGTAGAAAAATAGTTCCTCATGCTGACGGCAGGGCTGTGTTACTGTCTGGTAGAAACAGAGTTCCTCATGCTGATGGCAGGGCTGTGTTACTCTCTGGTAGAAACAGAGTTCCTCATGCTGATGGCAGGGCCGTGTTACTGTCTGGTAGAAACAGAGTTCCTCATGCTGACGGCAGGGCTGTGTTACTGTCTGGTAGAAACAGAGTTCCTCATGCTGACGGCAGGGCTGTGTTACTCTGGTAGAAACAGAGTTCCTCATGCTGAAAGCAGGGCTGTGTTACTGTCTGGTAGAAACAGAGTTCCTCATGCTGATGGCAGGGCTGTGTTACTGTCTGGTAGAAACAGAGTTCCTCATAATGACGGCAGGGCTTTGTTACTGTCTGGTAGAAACAGAGTTCCTCATGCTGACGGCAGGGCTGTGTTACTGTTTGGTAGAAACAGAGTTCCTCATGCTGATGGCAGGGCTGTGTTACTGTCTGGTAGAAACAGAGTTCCTCATGCTGACAACAGGGCTGTGTTACTGTCTATTAGAAACAGAGTTCCTCATGCTGACGGCAGGGCTGTGTTACTCTGGTAGAAAAGGAGTTCCTCATGCTGACGGCAGGGCTGTGTTACTCTGGTAGAAACAGAGTTCCTCATGCTGACGGCAGGGCTGTTTTACTCTGATAGAAACAGAGTTCCTCATGCTGATGGCAGGGCTGTGTTACTGTCTGGTAGAAACAGAGTTCCTCATGCTGACGGCAGGGCTGTGTTACCGTCTGGTAGAAACAGAGTTCCTCATGCTGATGGCAGGGCTCTGTTACTGTCTGGTAGAAACAGAGTTCCTCATGCTGACGGCAGGGCTGTGTTACTCTGGTAGAAACAGAGTTCCTCATGCTGATGGCAGGGCTGTGTTACTGTCTGGTAGAAACAGAGTTCCTCATGCTGATGGCAGGGCTGTGTTACTCTGGTAGAAACAGAGTTCCTCATGCTGATGGCAGGGCTGTGTTACTCTGGTAGAAACAGAGTTCCTCATGCTGACGGCAGGGCTGTGTTACTGTCTGGTAGAAACAGAGTTCCTCATGCTGATGGCAGGGCTGTGTTACTGTCTGGTAGAAACAGAGTTCCTCATGCTGACGGCAGGGCTGTGTTACTCTCTGGTAGTAACAGAGTTCCTCATGCTGACGGCAGGGCTGTGTTACTGTCTGGTAGAAACAGAGTACCTCATGCTGACGGCAGGGCTGTGTTACTCTGGTAGAAACAGAGTTCCTCATGCTGACGGCAGGGCTGTGTTACTCTGGTAGAAACAGAGTTCCTCATGCTGACGGCAGGGCTGTGTTACTCTGGTAGAAACAGAGTTCCTCATGCTGACGGCAGTGCTGTGTTACTGTCTGGTAGAAACAGAGTTCCTCATGCTGATGACAGGGCTGTGTTACTGTCTGGTAGAAACAGAGTTCCTCATGCTGACGGCAGGGCTGTGTTACTCTGGTAGAAACAGAGTTCCTCATTCTGACGGCAGGGCTGTGTTACTGTCTGTTAGAAACAGAGTTCCTCATGCTGATGGCAGGGCTGTGTTACTCTGGTAGAAACAGAGTTCGTCATGCTGACGGTAGGGCTGTGTTACTGTCTGGTAGAAACAGAGTTCCTCATGCTTACGGCAGGGCTGTGTTACTCTGGTAGAAACAGAGTTCCTCATGCTGACGGCAGGGCTGTGTTACTGTCTGGTAGAAACAGAGTTCCTCATGCTGACGGCAGGGCTGTGTTACTCTGGTAGAAACAGAGTTCCTCATGCTGACGGCAGGGCTGTGTTACTGTCTGGTAGAAACAGAGTTCCTCATGCTGACGGCAGGGCTGTGTTACTCTGGTAGAAACAGAGTTCCTCATGCTGACGGCAGGGCTGTGTTACTGTCTGGTAGAAACAGAGTTCCTCATGCTGATGGCAGGGCTGTGTTACTGTCTGGTAGAAACAGAGTTCCTAATGCTGATGGCAGGGCTCTGTTACTGTCTGGTAGAAACAGAGTTCCTCATGCTGACGGCAGGGCTGTGTTACTGTCTGGTAGAAACAGAGTTCCTCATGCTGACGGCAGGGCTGTGTTACTCTCTGGTAGTAACAGAGTTCCTCATGCTGATGGCAGGGCTGTGTTACTGTCTGGTAGAAACAGAGTTCCTCATGCTGACGGCAGGGCTGTGTTACTCTGGTAGAAACAGAGTTCCTCATGCTGACGGCAGGGCTGTGTTACTCTGGTAGAAACAGAGTTCCTCATGCTGACGGCAGGGCTGTGTTACTCTGGTAGAAACAGAGTTCCTCATGCTGACGGCAGGGCTGTTTTACTCTGATAGAAACAGAGTTCCTCATGCTGATGGCAGGGCTGTGTTACTGTCTGGTAGAAACAGAGTTCCTCATGCTGATGGCAGGGCTGTGTTACTGTCTGGTAGAAACAGAGTTCCTCATGCTGACGGCAGGGCTGTGTTACTGTCTGGTAGAAACAGAGTTCCTCATGCTGACGGCAGGGCTGTGTTACTCTGGTAGAAACAGAGTTCCTCATGCTGACGGCAGGGCTGTGTTACTCTGGTAGAAACAGAGTTCCTCATGCTGACGGCAGGGCTGTGTTACCGTCTGGTAGAAACAGAGTTCCTCATGCTGATGGCAGGGCTGTGTTACTGTCTGGTAGAAACAGAGTTCCTCATGCTGACGGCAGGGCTGTGTTACTCTGGTAGAAACAGAGTTCCTCATGCTGACGGCAGGGCTGTGTTACTCTGGTAGAAACAGAGTTCCTCATGCTGACGGCAGGGCTGTGTTACTGTCTGGTAGAAACAGAGTTCCTCATGCTGATGGCAGGGCTGTGTTACTCTCTGGTAGAAACAGAGTTCCTCATGCTGATGGCAGGGCCGTGTTACTGTCTGGTAGAAACAGAGTTCCTCATGCTGACGGCAGGGCTGTGTTACTGTCTGGTAGAAACAGAGTTCCTCATGCTGACGGCAGGGCTGTGTTACTCTGGTAGAAACAGAGTTCCTCATGCTGACGGCAGGGCTGTGTTACTGTCTGGTAGAAACAGAGTTCCTCATGCTGATGGCAGGGCTGTGTTACTGTCTGGTAGAAACAGAGTTCCTCATGCTGACGGCAGGGCTTTGTTACTGTCTGGTAGAAACAGAGTTCCTCATGCTGACGGCAGGGCTGTGTTACTGTTTGGTAGAAACAGAGTTCCTCATGCTGATGGCAGGGCTGTGTTACTGTCTGGTAGAAACAGAGTTCCTCATGCTGACAACAGGGCTGTGTTACTGTCTGGTAGAAACAGAGTTCCTCATGCTGACGGCAGGGCTGTGTTACTGTCTGGTAGAAACAGAGTTCCTCATGCTGACGGCAGGGCTGTGTTACTGTCTGGTAGAAACAGAGTTCCTCATGCTGATGGCAGGGCTGTGTTACTGTCTGGTAGAAACAGAGTTCCTCATGCTGACGGCAGGGCTGTGTTACTCTGGTAGAAACAGAGTTCCTCATGCTGACGGCAGGGCTGTGTTACTCTGGTAGAAACAGAGTTCCTCATGCTGACGGCAGGGCTGTGTTACTCTGGTAGAAACAGAGTTCCTCATGCTGACGGCAGGGCTGTGTTACTCTGGTAGAAACAGAGTTCCTCATGCTGACGGCAGGGCTGTTTTACTCTGATAGAAACAGAGTTCCTCATGCTGATGGCAGGGCTGTGTTACTGTCTGGTAGAAACAGAGTTCCTCATGCTGATGGCAGGGCTGTGTTACTGTCTGGTAGAAACAGAGTTCCTCATGCTGACGGCAGGGCTGTGTTACTGTCTGGTAGAAACAGAGTTCCTCATTCTGACGGCAGGGCTGTGTTACTGTCTGGTAGAAACAGAGTTCCTCATGCTGACGGCAGGGCTGTGTTACTCTGGTAGAAACAGAGTTCCTCATGCTGACGGCAGGGCTGTGTTACCGTCTGGTAGAAACAGAGTTCCTCATGCTGATGGCAGGGCTGTGTTACTGTCTGGTAGAAACAGAGTTCCTCATGCTGACGGCAGGGCTGTGTTACTCTGGTAGAAACAGAGTTCCTCATGCTGACGGCAGGGCTGTGTTACTCTGGTAGAAAAATAGTTCCTCATGCTGACGGCAGGGCTGTGTTACTGTCTGGTAGAAACAGAGTTCCTCATGCTGATGGCAGGGCTGTGTTACTCTCTGGTAGAAACAGAGTTCCTCATGCTGATGGCAGGGCCGTGTTACTGTCTGGTAGAAACAGAGTTCCTCATGCTGACGGCAGGGCTGTGTTACTGTCTGGTAGAAACAGAGTTCCTCATGCTGACGGCAGGGCTGTGTTACTCTGGTAGAAACAGAGTTCCTCATGCTGACGGCAGGGCTGTGTTACTGTCTGGTAGAAACAGAGTTCCTCATGCTGATGGCAGGGCTGTGTTACTGTCTGGTAGAAACAGAGTTCCTCATAATGACGGCAGGGCTTTGTTACTGTCTGGTAGAAACAGAGTTCCTCATGCTGACGGCAGGGCTGTGTTACTGTTTGGTAGAAACAGAGTTCCTCATGCTGATGGCAGGGCTGTGTTACTTTCTGGTAGAAACAGAGTTCCTCATGCTGACAACAGGGCTGTGTTACTGTCTGGTAGAAACAGAGTTCCTCATGCTGACGGCAGGGCTGTGTTACTCTGATAGAAAAGGAGTTCCTCATGCTGACGGCAGGGCTGTGTTACTCTGGTAGAAACAGAGTTCCTCATGCTGACGGCAGGGCTGTTTTACTCTGATAGAAACAGAGTTCCTCATGCTGATGGCAGGGCTGTGTTACTGTCTGGTAGAAACAGAGTTCCTCATGCTGACGGCAGGGCTGTGTTACCGTCTGGTAGAAACAGAGTTCCTCATGCTGATGGCAGGGCTGTGTTACTGTCTGGTAGAAACAGAGTTCCTCATGCTGACGGCAGGGCTGTGTTACTCTGGTAGAAACAGAGTTCCTCATGCTGATGGCAGGGCTGTGTTACTGTCTGGTAGAAACAGAGTTCCTCATGCTGATGGCAGGGCTGTGTTACTCTGGTAGAAACAGAGTTCCTCATGCTGATGGCAGGGCTGTGTTACTCTGGTAGAAACAGAGTTCCTCATGCTGACGGCAGGGCTGTGTTACTGTCTGGTAGAAACAGAGTTCCTCATTCTGACAGCAGGGCTGTGTTACTGTCTGGTAGAAACAGAGTTCCTCATGCTGACGGCAGGGCTGTGTTACTCTGGTAGAAACAGAGTTCCTCATGCTGACGGCAGGGCTGTGTTACCGTCTGGTAGAAACAGAGTTCCTCATGCTGATGGCAGGGCTGTGTTACTGTCTGGTAGAAACAGAGTTCCTCATGCTGACGGCAGGGCTGTGTTACTCTGGTAGAAACAGAGTTCCTCATGCTGACGGCAGGGCTGTGTTACTCTGGTAGAAACAGAGTTCCTCATGCTGACGGCAGGGCTGTGTTACTGTCTGGTAGAAACAGAGTTCCTCATGCTGATGGCAGGGCTGTGTTACTCTCTGGTAGAAACAGAGTTCCTCATGCTGATGGCAGGGCCGTGTTACTGTCTGGTAGAAACAGAGTTCCTCATGCTGACGGCAGGGCTGTGTTACTGTCTGGTAGAAACAGAGTTCCTCATGCTGACGGCAGGGCTGTGTTACTCTGGTAGAAACAGAGTTCCTCATGCTGACGGCAGGGCTGTGTTACTGTCTGGTAGAAACAGAGTTCCTCATGCTGATGGCAGGGCTGTGTTACTGTCTGGTAGAAACAGAGTTCCTCATGCTGACGGCAGGGCTTTGTTACTGTCTGGTAGAAACAGAGTTCCTCATGCTGACGGCAGGGCTGTGTTACTGTTTGGTAGAAACAGAGTTCCTCATGCTGATGGCAGGGCTGTGTTACTGTCTGGTAGAAACAGAGTTCCTCATGCTGACAACAGGGCTGTGTTACTCTGGTAGAAACAGAGTTCCTCATGCTGACGGCAGGGCTGTGTTACTGTCTGGTAGAAACAGAGTTCCTCATGCTGATGGCAGGGCTGTGTTACTCTCTGGTAGAAACAGAGTTCCTCATGCTGATGGCAGGGCCGTGTTACTGTCTGGTAGAAACAGAGTTCCTCATGCTGACGGCAGGGCTGTGTTACTGTCTGGTAGAAACAGAGTTCCTCATGCTGACGGCAGGGCTGTGTTACTCTGGTAGAAACAGAGTTCCTCATGCTGACGGCAGGGCTGTGTTACTGTCTGGTAGAAACAGAGTTCCTCATGCTGATGGCAGGGCTGTGTTACTGTCTGGTAGAAACAGAGTTCCTCATGCTGACGGCAGGGCTTTGTTACTGTCTGGTAGAAACAGAGTTCCTCATGCTGATGGCAGGGCTGTGTTACTGTCTGGTAGAAACAGAGTTCCTCATGCTGACGGCAGGGCTTTGTTACTGTCTGGTAGAAACAGAGTTCCTCATGCTGACGGCAGGGCTGTGTTACTGTTTGGTAGAAACAGAGTTCCTCATGCTGATGGCAGGGCTGTGTTACTGTCTGGTAGAAACAGAGTTCCTCATGCTGACAACAGGGCTGTGTTACTCTGGTAGAAACAGAGTTCCTCATGCTGACGGCAGGGCTGTGTTACTGTCTGGTAGAAACAGAGTTCCTCATGCTGATGGCAGGGCTGTGTTACTCTCTGGTAGAAACAGAGTTCCTCATGCTGATGGCAGGGCCGTGTTACTGTCTGGTAGAAACAGAGTTCCTCATGCTGACGGCAGGGCTGTGTTACTGTCTGGTAGAAACAGAGTTCCTCATGCTGACGGCAGGGCTGTGTTACTCTGGTAGAAACAGAGTTCCTCATGCTGACGGCAGGGCTGTGTTACTGTCTGGTAGAAACAGAGTTCCTCATGCTGATGGCAGGGCTGTGTTACTGTCTGGTAGAAACAGAGTTCCTCATGCTGACGGCAGGGCTTTGTTACTGTCTGGTAGAAACAGAGTTCCTCATGCTGACGGCAGGGCTGTGTTACTGTTTGGTAGAAACAGAGTTCCTCATGCTGATGGCAGGGCTGTGTTACTGTCTGGTAGAAACAGAGTTCCTCATGCTGACAACAGGGCTGTGTTACTGTCTGGTAGAAATAGAGTTCCTCATGCTGACGGCAGGGCTGTGTTACTGTCTGGTAGAAACAGAGTTCCTCATGCTGACGGCAGGGCTGTGTTACTGTCTGGTAGAAACAGAGTACCTCATGCTGACGGCAGGGCTGTGTTACTCTGGTAGAAACAGAGTTCCTCATGCTGACGGCAGGGCTGTGTTACTCAGGTAGAAACAGAGTTCCTCATGCTGACGGCAGGGCTGTGTTACTCTGGTAGAAACAGAGTTCCTCATGCTGACGGCAGTGCTGTGTTACTGTCTGGTAGAAACAGAGTTCCTCATGCTGATGACAGGGCTGTGTTACTGTCTGGTAGAAACAGAGTTCCTCATGCTGACGGCAGGGCTGTGTTACTCTGGTAGAAACAGAGTTCCTCATTCTGACGGCAGGGCTGTGTTACTGTCTGTTAGAAACAGAGTTCCTCATGCTGATGGCAGGGCTGTGTTACTCTGGTAGAAACAGAGTTCGTCATGCTGACGGCAGGGCTGTGTTACTCTGGTAGAAACAGAGTTCCTCATGCTGACGGCAGGGCTGTGTTACTGTCTGGTAGAAACAGAGTTCCTAATGCTGATGGCAGGGCTCTGTTACTGTCTGGTAGAAACAGAGTTCCTCATGCTGACGGCAGGGCTGTGTTACTGTCTGGTAGAAACAGAGTTCCTCATGCTGACGGCAGGGCTGTGTTACTCTCTGGTAGTAACAGAGTTCCTCATGCTGATGGCAGGGCTGTGTTACTGTCTGGTAGAAACAGAGTTCCTCATGCTGACGGCAGGGCTGTGTTACTCTGGTAGAAACAGAGTTCCTCATGCTGACGGCAGGGCTGTGTTACTCTGGTAGAAACAGAGTTCCTCATGCTGACGGCAGGGCTGTGTTACCGTCTGGTAGAAACAGAGTTCCTCATGCTGATGGCAGGGCTGTGTTACTGTCTGGTAGAAACAGAGTTCCTCATGCTGACGGCAGGGCTGTGTTACTCTGGTAGAAACAGAGTTCCTCATGCTGACGGCAGGGCTGTGTTACTCTGGTAGAAAAGGAGTTCCTCATGCTGACGGCAGGGCTGTGTTACTCTGGTAGAAACAGAGTTCCTCATGCTGACGGCAGGGCTGTTTTACTCTGATAGAAACAGAGTTCCTCATGCTGATGGCAGGGCTGTGTTACTGTCTGGTAGAAACAGAGTTCCTCATGCTGACGGCAGGGCTGTGTTACCGTCTGGTAGAAACAGAGTTCCTCATGCTGATGGCAGGGCTGTGTTACTGTCTGGTAGAAACAGAGTTCCTCATGCTGACGGCAGGGCTGTGTTACTCTGGTAGAAACAGAGTTCCTCATGCTGATGGCAGGGCTGTGTTACTGTCTGGTAGAAACAGAGTTCCTCATGCTGATGGCAGGGCTGTGTTACTCTGGTAGAAACAGAGTTCCTCATGCTGATGGCAGGGCTGTGTTACTCTGGTAGAAACAGAGTTCATCATGCTGACGGCAGGGCTGTGTTACTGTCTGGTAGAACCAGAGTTCCTCATGCTGATGGCAGGGCTGTGTTACTCTGGTAGAAACAGAGTTCCTCATGCTGACGGCAGGGCTGTGTTACTGTCTGGTAGAAACAGTGTTCCTCATGCTGACGACAGGGCTGTGTTACTCTGGTAGAAACAGAGTTCCTCATGCTGACGGCAGGGCTGTGTTACTCTGGTAGAAATAGAGTTCCTCATGCTGACGGCAGGGCTGTGTTACTCTGGTAGAAACAGAGTTCCTCATGCTGACGGCAGGGCTGTGTTACTGTCTGGTAGAAACAGAGTTCCTCATGCTGATGGCAGGGCTGTGTTACTGTCTGGTAGAAATAGAGTTCCTCATGCTGATGGCAGGGCTGTGTTACTGTCTGGTAGAAACAGAGTTCCTCATGCTGACGGCAGGGCTGTGTTACTGTCTGGTAGAAACAGAGTTCCTCATGCTGACGACAGGGCTGTGTTACTGTCTGGTAGAAACAGAGTTCCTCATGCTGACGGCAGGGCTGTGTTACTGTCTGGTAGAAACAGAGTTCCTAATGCTGATGGCAGGGCTCTGTTACTGTCTGGTAGAAACAGAGTTCCTCATGCTGACGGCAGGGCTGTGTTACTGTCTGGTAGAAACAGAGTTCCTCATGCTGACGGCAGGGCTGTGTTACTCTCTGGTAGTAACAGAGTTCCTCATGCTGATGGCAGGGCTGTGTTACTGTCTGGTAGAAACAGAGTTCCTCATGCTGACGGCAGGGCTGTGTTACTCTGGTAGAAACAGAGTTCCTCATGCTGACGGCAGGGCTGTGTTACTCTGGTAGAAACAGAGTTCCTCATGCTGACGGCAGGGCTGTGTTACTCTGGTAGAAACAGAGTTCCTCATGCTGACGGCAGGGCTGTTTTACTCTGATAGAAACAGAGTTCCTCATGCTGATGGCAGGGCTGTGTTACTGTCTGGTAGAAACAGAGTTCCTCATTCTGACGGCAGGGCTGTGTTACTGTCTGGTAGAAACAGAGTTCCTCATGCTGACGGCAGGGCTGTGTTACTCTGGTAGAAACAGAGTTCCTCATGCTGACGGCAGGGCTGTTTTACTCTGATAGAAACAGAGTTCCTAATGCTGATGGCAGGGCTGTGTTACTGTCTGGTAGAAACAGAGTTCCTCATGCTGATGGCAGGGCTGTGTTACTGTCTGGTAGAAACAGAGTTCCTCATGCTGACGGCAGGGCTGTGTTACTGTCTGGTAGAAACAGAGTTCCTCATGCTGACGGCAGGGCTGTGTTACTGTCTGGTAGAAACAGAGTACCTCATGCTGACGGCAGGGCTGTGTTACTCTGGTAGAAACAGAGTTCCTCATGCTGACGGCAGGGCTGTGTTACTCTGGTAGAAACAGAGTTCCTCATGCTGACGACAGGGCTGTGTTACTGTCTGGTAGAAACAGAGTTCCTCATGCTGACGGCAGGGCTGTGTTACTGTCTGGTAGAAACAGAGTTCCTCATGCTGATGGCAGGGCTGTGTTACTGTCTGGTAGAAACAGAGTTCCTCATGCTGACGGCAGGGCTGTGTTACTCTGGTAGAAACAGAGTTCCTCATGCTGACGGCAGGGCTGTGTTACTCTGGTAGAAACAGAGTTCCTCATGCTGACGGCAGGGCTGTGTTACTCTGGTAGAAACAGAGTTCCTCATGCTGACGGCAGGGCTGTGTTACTCTGGTAGAAACAGAGTTCCTCATGCTGACGGCAGGGCTGTTTTACTCTGATAGAAACAGAGTTCCTCATGCTGATGGCAGGGCTGTGTTACTGTCTGGTAGAAACAGAGTTCCTCATGCTGATGGCAGGGCTGTGTTACTGTCTGGTAGAAACAGAGTTCCTCATGCTGACGGCAGGGCTGTGTTACTGTCTGGTAGAAACAGAGTTCCTCATTCTGACGGCAGGGCTGTGTTACTGTCTGGTAGAAACAGAGTTCCTCATGCTGACGGCAGGGCTGTGTTACTCTGGTAGAAACAGAGTTCCTCATGCTGACGGCAGGGCTGTGTTACCGTCTGGTAGAAACAGAGTTCCTCATGCTGATGGCAGGGCTGTGTTACTGTCTGGTAGAAACAGAGTTCCTCATGCTGACGGCAGGGCTGTGTTACTCTGGTAGAAACAGAGTTCCTCATGCTGACGGCAGGGCTGTGTTACTCTGGTAGAAAAATAGTTCCTCATGCTGACGGCAGGGCTGTGTTACTGTCTGGTAGAAACAGAGTTCCTCATGCTGATGGCAGGGCTGTGTTACTCTCTGGTAGAAACAGAGTTCCTCATGCTGATGGCAGGGCCGTGTTACTGTCTGGTAGAAACAGAGTTCCTCATGCTGACGGCAGGGCTGTGTTACTGTCTGGTAGAAACAGAGTTCCTCATGCTGACGGCAGGGCTGTGTTACTCTGGTAGAAACAGAGTTCCTCATGCTGACGGCAGGGTTGTGTTACTGTCTGGTAGAAACAGAGTTCCTCATGCTGATGGCAGGGCTGTGTTACTGTCTGGTAGAAACAGAGTTCCTCATAATGACGGCAGGGCTTTGTTACTGTCTGGTAGAAACAGAGTTCCTCATGCTGACGGCAGGGCTGTGTTACTGTTTGGTAGAAACAGAGTTCCTCATGCTGATGGCAGGGCTGTGTTACTGTCTGGTAGAAACAGAGTTCCTCATGCTGACAACAGGGCTGTGTTACTGTCTGGTAGAAACAGAGTTCCTCATGCTGACGGCAGGGCTGTGTTACTCTGGTAGAAAAGGAGTTCCTCATGCTGACGGCAGGGCTGTGTTACTCTGGTAGAAACAGAGTTCCTCATGCTGACGGCAGGGCTGTTTTACTCTGATAGAAACAGAGTTCCTCATGCTGATGGCAGGGCTGTGTTACTGTCTGGTAGAAACAGAGTTCCTCATGCTGACGGCAGGGCTGTGTTACCGTCTGGTAGAAACAGAGTTCCTCATGCTGATGGCAGGGCTGTGTTACTGTCTGGTAGAAACAGAGTTCCTCATGCTGACGGCAGGGCTGTGTTACTCTGGTAGAAACAGAGTTCCTCATGCTGATGGCAGGGCTGTGTTACTGTCTGGTAGAAACAGAGTTCCTCATGCTGATGGCAGGGCTGTGTTACTCTGGTAGAAACAGAGTTCCTCATGCTGATGGCAGGGCTGTGTTACTCTGGTAGAAACAGAGTTCCTCATGCTGACGGCAGGGCTGTGTTACTGTCTGGTAGAAACAGAGTTCCTCATTCTGACGGCAGGGCTGTGTTACTGTCTGGTAGAAACAGAGTTCCTCATGCTGACGGCAGGGCTGTGTTACTGTCTGGTAGAAACAGAGTTCCTCATGCTGACGGCAGGGCTGTGTTACCGTCTGGTAGAAACAGAGTTCCTCATGCTGATGGCAGGGCTGTGTTACTGTCTGGTAGAAACAGAGTTCCTCATGCTGACGGCAGGGCTGTGTTACTCTGGTAGAAACAGAGTTCCTCATGCTGACGGCAGGGCTGTGTTACTCTGGTAGAAACAGAGTTCCTCATGCTGACGGCAGGGCTGTGTTACTGTCTGGTAGAAACAGAGTTCCTCATGCTGATGGCAGGGCTGTGTTACTCTCTGGTAGAAACAGAGTTCCTCATGCTGATGGCAGGGCCGTGTTACTGTCTGGTAGAAACAGAGTTCCTCATGCTGACGGCAGGGCTGTGTTACTGTCTGGTAGAAACAGAGTTCCTCATGCTGACGGCAGGGCTGTGTTACTCTGGTAGAAACAGAGTTCCTCATGCTGACGGCAGGGCTGTGTTACTGTCTGGTAGAAACAGAGTTCCTCATGCTGATGGCAGGGCTGTGTTACTGTCTGGTAGAAACAGAGTTCCTCATGCTGACGGCAGGGCTTTGTTACTGTCTGGTAGAAACAGAGTTCCTCATGCTGACGGCAGGGCTGTGTTACTGTTTGGTAGAAACAGAGTTCCTCATGCTGATGGCAGGGCTGTGTTACTGTCTGGTAGAAACAGAGTTCCTCATGCTGACAACAGGGCTCTGTTACTGTCTGGTAGAAACAGAGTTCCTCATGCTGACGGCAGGGCTGTGTTACTGTCTGGTAGAAACAGAGTTCCTCATGCTGACGGCAGGGCTGTGTTACTGTCTGGTAGAAACAGAGTTCCTCATGCTGACGGCAGGGCTGTGTTACTCTGGTAGAAACAGAGTTCCTCATGCTGACGGCAGGGCTTTGTTACTGTCTGGTAGAAACAGAGTTCCTCATGCTGACGGCAGGGCTGTGTTACTGTCTGGTAGAAACAGAGTTCCTCATGCTGACAACAGGGCTCTGTTACTGTTTGGTAGAAACAGAGTTCCTCATGCTGATGGCAGGGCTGTGTTACTGTCTGGTAGAAACAGAGTTCCTCATGCTGACAACAGGGCTCTGTTACTGTCTGGTAGAAACAGAGTTCCTCATGCTGACGGCAGGGCTGTGTTACTGTCTGGTAGAAACAGAGTTCCTCATGCTGACGGCAGGGCTGTGTTACTGTCTGGTAGAAACAGAGTTCCTCATGCTGACGGCAGGGCTGTGTTACTGTCTGGTAGAAACAGAGTTCCTCATGCTGACGGCAGGGCTGTGTTACTCTCTGGTAGAAACAGACTTCCTCATGCTGACGGCAGGGCTGTGTTACTGTCTATTAGAAACAGAGTTCCTCATGCTGATGACAGGGCTGTGTTACTCTGGTAGAAACAGAGTTCCTCATGCTGACGGCAGGGCTGAGTTACTCTCTGGTAGAAACAGAGTTCCTCATGCTGACGGCAGGGCTGTGTTACTGTCCGGTAGAAACAGAGTTCCTCATGCTGATGGCAGGGCTGTGTTACTCTGGTAGAAACAGAGTTCCTCATGCTGACGGCAGGGCTGTGTTAACGCTCACTGGACCGCTCAGGAAAATAACCTGCTTCATGAGCAATGGATGCTTCAGGAAGCCACCGTAAAGAAGAAAAGATTGAATAAAGAATACAGCAGTGATTTCACCCAAACTGAGCCTTGAGGAAATTCACCTCATAGAAGAGCAGGAAAGAAGAGAAAAGAAAAACAAAAGAAGGAATTGCTTAGAAACCGGACCCTCGTGTTGACCTGTTCCTTAACAACAGCACATGCTTCCTGTCGCCGTCTCCTCTCCATCTGCAGCGCCCTCTGCAAGCGTGTGACCTCTGACATCAGGAACTGAGTGAGACCTGACTCACCAGCAGTATCTACACACACACACACACACACACACACACACACACACACACACACACACACACACACACACACACACACGCACACAGTAACACTTGTTTAAAAAGTGCCATGTCAGATGGAGGAGCTGCATAGTCTTCCTCAGAATGGACAGATGAGGTCACATTATTTGGTCTCATACTGTCATAGTGCTGATGGCTGCACGCCTTCTGAGCTGGATGGATTAATGAATGTGTTGACATGCAGATGAGGAGTGTGATGATGAGGAGTTTTCAGATTAAGCCAGTATTTTGATAACTGTGCTGCCCTGGATCTTGGTAATGTGGTTATTATTCTACATGATTCTTTATATAATCGGAAGGAAGCGGTTAGCAGTTGATAACTACGTAGTAACCGCTTCCTTCCATCTATCCATCCTTCAACTTGTGGATTTGTGTCACTTTAATCTATACACAGATTAATTCTGGTGTTACGACAGAACCAGCTGACAACATAAGTGGAAACACACAACATCACCATCAGGTTGTGTTTTTGTATCAGGGTGATGAAGAATTGCTAAGACTTCTTCATCACCCTGGAAGCCATGTTTGTTGTCATCCAGGATGTGTGACTTCCCTCCAACATGTGCAGCTTCAAAAACCGACACAAATCACAGCAAGACGTTCATGCACATCACAAAGACCAACAGACTGGTCAAAAATCCAACCACCATAAATCAAGTTCTGTATACGTCAGTTAGACCTCACCCTCACCCTCACCCAGCCACTGAGGATGCACAAGCCAGTGCATTCTTAGTGCCGGTCCCAAGCCGGATAAATGGGGAGGGTTGCGTCAGGAAGGGCATCCGGCGTAAAATCTTTGCCAAATCAAATATGCGGATCATAGATAAGAGTTACATACCGGATCGGTCGAGGCCCGGGTTACCAACGACCACCACCGGTACTGTTAACCAGCAGGGTGCCGGTGGAAACTATGCTACTGTTGGGCGAAGGAGGAGAGGGGGAAGGCATGTCCAGAAGCAGCTAGAGAGGAGGAAGGGTAGGCGTGTGGAGGTGAGAGTCGGAACTTTGAATGTTGGCACTATGACTGGTAAAGGGAGAGAGCTGGCTGACATGATGGAGAGAAGAAAGGTAGGCATACTGTGTGTGCAAGAGACCAGGTGGAAGGGGAGTAAGGCCAGGAGTATCGGAGGTGGGTTCAAACTCTTCTACCATGGTGCGAATGGGAGGAGTAATGGGGTAGGGGTCATTCTGAAGGAAGAGTATGTCAAGAGCATGCTGGAGGTGAAGAGAGTGTCAGACAGAGTGATGAGTATGAAGCTGGAAATTGAAGGTGTATTGCTGAATGTTATCAGCGCATATGCCCCACAAGTTGGGTGTGAGATGGATGAAAAAGAAGAATTCTGGAGTGAGTTGGACGACATGGTGGAGAGGGTACCCAAGGAGGAGAGAGTGGTGATTGGAGCGGACTTCAATGGGCATGTTGGTGAAGGGAACAGAGGTGATGAGGAGGTGATGGGAAGGTATGGAGTCAAGGAGCGAAATGTGGAAGGACAGATGGTGGTGGATTTTGTGAAAAGGATGGAAATGGCTGTGGTGAATACATATTTCAAGAAGAGGGAGGAACACAGGGTGACGTACAAGAGTGGAGGAAAGTGCACACAGGTGGACTATATCTTATGTAGGAGGCGCGATCTAAAAGGGATTGGAGACTGCAAGGTGGTGACAGGGGAGAACGTAGCTAGGCAGCATCGGATGGTGGTCTGTAGGATGACTTTGGAGACCAAGAAGAGGAAGTGAGTGAAGACACAGCCGAAGATCAAATGGTGGAAGTTGAAGAAGGAAGACTGTTGTGGGGAGTTCAGGCAGGAGTTAAGACAGGCACTGGGTGGTAGTGGAGAGTTGCCAGATGGCTGTGCAACCACTGCAGAAATAGTGAGGGAGACAGCTAGGAAGGTACTTGGTGTGTCATCTGGACAGAGGAAGGAAGACAAGGAGACTTGGTGGTGGAATGAGGAAGTACTGCAAATTATACAGAGGAAGAGGTTGACAAAGAAGTGGGATAGTCAGAGAGATGAAGAAAGTAGACAGGAGTACAAGGAGATGTAGCATAAAGTGAAGAGAGAGGTGGCAAAGGCAAAGGAAAAGGTGTATGGTGAGTTGTATGACAGATTAGACACTAAGGAAGGAGAAAAGGACTTGTACCGATTGGCTAGACAGAGAGACCGAGCTGGGCAAGAGGTGCAGCAGGTTAGGGTGATCAAGGATAGAGATGGAAATGTGCTGATAAGCGAGGAGAGTGTGCTAAGAAGGTGGAAGGAATACTTTGAGGGGCTGATGAATGAAGAAAATGAGAGAGAGAGAAGGTTGGATGATGTAGGGATAGTGAATCAGGAAGTTCAGCGGATTAGCAAGGAGGAAGTGAGGGCAGCTATGAAGAGGATGAAGAGTGGAAAGGCAGTTGGTCCTGATGACATACCTGTGGAGGCATGGAGATGTTTAGGAGAGATGGCAGTGGGGTTTTTAACTAGATTGTTTAACACAATCTTGGAAAGTGAGAGGATGCCTGAGGAGTGGAGAAGAAGCATACTGGTACTGATTTTCAAGAACAAGGGTGATGTGCAGAACTGTAGCAACTACAGAGGTATAAAGTTGATCAGCCACAGCATGAAGATATGGGAAAGAGTAATAGAAGCTAGGTTAAGAGGAGAGGTGATGATCAGCAGCAGCAGTATGGTTTCATGCCACGAAAGAGCACCACAGATGTGATGTTTGCTTTGAGAATGTTGATGGAGAAGTATAGAGAAGGCCAGAAAGAGTTGCATTGTGTCTTTGTAGATTTAGAGAAAGCTTATGACAGGGTGCCGAGAGAGGAGGTGTGGTATTGTATGAGGAAGTCAGGGGTGAGAGTAGGGTGCAGGTTGAGGAGAGCCTGGAGAGGTGGAGGTATGAACTGGAGAGAAGAGGAATGAAAGTCAGTAGGAGAAAGACAGAATACATACACGTGAATGAGAGGGAGGACAGTGGAATGGTGAGGATACAAGGAGTAGAAGTAATGAAGGTGATGAGTTAAAATACTTGGGGTCAACTGTCCAAAGTAACGGGGAGTGCAGGAGAGAGGTGAAGAAGAGAGTGCAGGCAGGGTGGAGTGGGTGGAGAAGAGTGTCAGGAGTGATGTGTGACAGAAGGGTACCAGCAAGAGTTAAAGGGAAGGTTTACAAGATGGCAGTGAGACCAGCTATGTTATATGGTTTGGAGACAGTGGCACTGATGAAAAGACAGGAGGCGGAGCTGGAGGTGGCAGAGATGATGATGATAAGATTTTCACTGGGAGTGATGAAGAAGGACAGGATTAGGAAGGAGTATATTAGAGGGACAGCTCAGGTTGGACGGTTTGGAGACAAAGCAAGAGAGGCAAGATTGAGATGGTTTGGACATGTGTGGAGGAGAGATACTGGGTATATTGGGAGAAGGATGCTGAATATGGAGCTGCCAGGGAAGAGGAGAAGAGGAAGGCCAAAGAGGAGGTTTATGGATGTGGTGAGGGAGGATATGCAGGTGGCTGGTGTGACAGAGGAAGATGCAGAGGACAGGAAAAGATGGAAATGGATGATCCGCTGCGGCGCCCCCTAACGGGAGCAGCCGGAAGTAGTAGTAGTAGTAGTAGTAGTAGTAGTAGTAGTAGTAGTAGTAGTAGTAGTAGTAGTTACAACCTCATCCTGATTCTGGAAATCAGACGAAGGCGTGGACATGCCTTTCAGTGATCACATTATTATCACAGTCAGGCTCAGATCATTAGTTTAATCTGCATGTAAACACACCCGAAGAGACAAGTAGACACAAAAACAGATAGACAGGCGTATATACAGAAGAAGAAAGGGGTCTACAGACACAGACAGACACACAATAATAAAGACAGAGTGGATGGAAATTGAGGTCGCAAATACACAGGTAGACAGACAGACCGACAGAGACAGATAGACAGACAGAGAGAGACAGACATAGACAGAGAGAGGGAGACAGAAAGAGGTAAACAGACAGACAGACAGACAGACACAGACATACAGAGAGACAGTCAAAGAGACAGACAGACAAACGGACACAAATAGAGAGACAGACAGACAGAGAGCAAGAAACAGACAGACAGAGACAGCGAGAGAGAGAGATAGACAGATAGAC
Organism: Lampris incognitus; assembly: GCF_029633865.1. Taxonomy (NCBI): domain Eukaryota; kingdom Metazoa; phylum Chordata; class Actinopteri; order Lampriformes; family Lampridae; genus Lampris; species Lampris incognitus. The sequence continues at coordinate 82,456,081 of NC_079211.1, read as the reverse complement.
AGACAGACAGACCGACAGAGACAGACAGAGAGAGAGACAGACATAGACAGAGAGAGACAGACAGACAGACAGACAAAGAGCGAGAGACAGACAGACAGAGACAGTGAGAGAGAGAGATAGACAGACAGACAGACCGACAGAGACAGACAGACAGACAGATAGACAGAGAGAGAGAAGGATATAGACAGAGTGAAGGAGACAGAAATCGGTAAACAGACAGACATACAGAGAGTCAAAGAGACAGACAGACAGAGGTAAACAGACAGACAGACAGACAGTTAAAGAGAAAGACAGACACACAGATAGAGACACAGACAGACAAAGAGAGAGAGACAGACAGACAGACACACAGATAGAGAGACAGACAGAGAGAGAGACTGAGGTAAACAGAGGTAAACAGACAGACAGACCCCCAGACAGACAGACAGACAGACAGACAGACAGACAGGTAATCAGACAGGTTGTACCTATCAGGATGCTGAAGGTCTTGTTCGGAGTCTTGCCGGTGATCCGGGTGTACAGCTGAGGATAGTCCAGCTCCAAACTCTCGAGGAAGGCAGTATAACCTTTGACCCCTGTCCTCTGCAGAATGTCAAGCAGGGCTCCTGAAGGTCAAAGGTCAGAGTTTAGCACCGGTGATTCCATCAGGGCATTCACCAAGTAACCCATAATGCTATGTAAGAGCGTCCTCTAGAGGAACTGAAATAAAACCAGCAGATCTCTACCAAGTAAATGCAATGACCATGGATGTGTAGACGCCTTTAGTTGAGTGGTTAGCAAGGTTGCCCGTGGTGCAGGTGCCCCCGGGTTCGCTTCCCGGCTGCCCCCTGAATTCACTACATAAAGATACATGAAAACATCACTAACTAGTTCTGTGGTTACCACAGCAGTTAGCATAACAACCAAAACCATTTCTGAGAGGGGACGGTGAGCCAGTGCATCATGGGAATAGTATGGTTGGAACATCTCTTTAACCAATCACAAGCAAGACTGTGCCTCCCTGTTTACAGCAGCGCAACTTCCTGAATGGGGCAGCGTCCGAGTGATGTCACAGCATTGCTGTTGCTATGGATGCGTCACAGGAAGTCAGACATGCGGAGCACGTTAGACAGTACAGCATGGCTGTGTTTACAACACCAACTCACGTATATGCCGCCATACATCCGATAATATTAAACGAAAAAAATTACAACAAACTGCTTACTTCTGATGTAGTCTAGTGCATCCGATGTCTCACTTCCGTTTGCTGCAAAGCTTCCGCTTCCGCTCGGGAAGGGCTAAAAATAGCTCATGGATGTCTGACTTTCTGTCAGTTTGGAGGAATCCGATGACGACTGTATAGTTCAGTGTCTTTATTTCAACGGTGACGGTTACAATCATACAGTAGCAAGCTCCACAGTAGTGACTCCTCTGAGTGCTAAACATAGACTCCCGATTATGTGGTTCCCCTGCGCCCTCATGCGTCAGATGGACCAATCAGCTTGCAGCTAACTTAACAGCCAATAGGAGTGCTTGTATCACATCATCCTTATAGCCAAACGGGCTATTATATTCTAGAGAATATTACATCCCCCTTCTTAAGAAATTGAAATCAAAGATTAGACTCCCAACATTAGTAGCACATGTCCTATATCAAACATATGAACAATCAGGACGAAAGAAAACACAATTTTTATAGTAATCACTGATAGAGTCAATACTCTTAATAAAACAGGTAATATCATTCATTCAATATTACTGTATGCATATTAAACTACGGTAAGTAATCAAACACTTAAGAGGTAATACAATCACAAGAACATTTTACAATAATTTTTTTTTTTTTTTTTAGATAAGGGCAGCGATCCGCCTACACCCTTGCACATTACATGTCCAGAACCTTTCTGGGCTTCACTACTCGTCCATACCTTGTCTGGTAGGGGACAGTCTCTGAGGCTGTCTCAGCCGCTGCATGTGAGACGTGTGGTGTGTTGTGAATTGTGAGTTGACCATAGTTCTCGTCAGTGCCTGTGTTGGTGTGAGTGTCAGTGTGTGTTTCTTTTGTGTCCAGGAGGTGACGTCTGTTTCGTCTGTACTCCTGTCCTTCAGCTGTGCGGACGTGGTAGGATCTGTTGGTATCCGCTGGCTGGATGACAACTGCTGGTTTCCAACAGCCGTGCTCCTGGAGTCTGATGTGTTGTCCTTCGTGCAGCTGTGACATCGGCTTCGCTGACCCGTCGTAGTACCTTCTCTGCTGCAGCTGACGTTGGACTCTCCTGGCGTGCGTGTCTCTGTGACTGACGACCTTGGGCTGAAGCTGCTGGTGTGTGTTGGGTAGAATTGAGCGTAGACGACGACTCATGAGCAGCTGGGCTGGTGATCTGAAGCTGTCGACAGGTGTGTTCCGATCCTCAAGCAGACTCAGGTAGGGGTCTCTCTGGTCAGCCTTGGCCTTTTCCACCAGCAACTTGGCGATCTGTACTGCTTTTTCGGCGAGGCCGTTGCTTTGGGGATGATGCGGACTGGTAGTCGTGTGAGTGAACTCCCAAGTCTTCGCGAAGGTCCCAAACTCCATACTTGAGTACTGAGGTCCATTATCCGAAATAACAGTCTCAGGTATGCTGTGTCTGGCGAAGGTTGCCTTCAGCTTGCGTATCACAGCTGAGGATGTTGTGCTGTGGAGCTTGTCGAGTTCGAAGTATCTGCTGTAATAGTCCACTGTGACGATGTAATTGTCATGATTCCAGGTGAACAAGTCAGTAGCGACTACTTGCTATGGCCTGTCCGGGATCTTGTGGCTGATCATGGGCTCTTTAGTGTTTGACAGTCTGTAGGTGAGACAGGTGGGGCACTGTCCAACCATCTCCTCGATCTGCTTGTTCATCCCAGGCCAGAACACTATGTCACGGGCTCTCTGCTTGCATTTCTCCATGCCCCTGTGTCCTGTGTGTATCCGGGATAACATCTCTGTGCGGAGCGAGGTAGGTATGATGATTTTCTCGCCTTTAAACAAAATGTTATTCATCTCTGACAGTTCATCTCGGTGGTTCCAGTATTCTGCAACTCTCTGAGGGCATCTTCTCCTCTCCTCAGGTCATCCTTCTCTGATTGTCTCTCTCAGCATTGTGAGCTGTGTGTCTGCAGCAGTCGCAGCTCTGATCTCTGTCAGTTTCGTGTCACTGACTGGCAGGCCACTGTACACTGTATGTACCTGCATGTCCATGCCTTCTCTGAGGCTGTCATCTTGGTCTGTGAGTGACTTGCGGGACAGCGTGTCTGCCACGTGGATCTCCTTGCCTGGTCTGTGCACGATGGTGAAGTCATACCGCTGTAGCTGGAGGATCATCCGCTGTAGTCTCGGAGGCGCTGCTGCAAGTGGTTTTCTCATAATGGACTCAAGCGGTTTGTGGTCACTCTCCACGATGACATGATGACCATAGATGTATTGGTGAAAACGCTTGCATCCGAACAGAATAGCATATAGCTCTTTCTCTATTTGTGCGTAATTGACTTCACTGTCATTTAGCGATTTGGATGCATATCCGATGGGCTTCGATGCGTCGACTTGCAGTCTGAGCTCTTTACCAGGGTCATAGTAGGCTAAGACTGGTCCTGGTTCGCGAGTGATCACTTCTTTCATCTTCCTGAAAGCTTCGTCATGCTGCGCATCCCATCTGAATTCACTTGACTCCTTCAGCAGGTGACGCATGGTTGCGTTGATGTCTGAGAGCATCGGGGCAAACTTGGACAGATAGCTAACCATACCGAGGATTGTCTCCAACTCACCCTTGCCCTTGGGTGGCTCCATGTCTCTCACAGCTGCAATCTTGGCTGGGTCAGGCTTGACTCCATCCTTTGTGATGCGATGCCCAAAATAGCTGACCTCGGTGGCGCAGATCGTGCTCTTCTCCGGGTTGAGTTTCACTCCTCGCTCTCTGGAGCGCTGCAACATGGCTCGGAGGTTGCTGTCGTGCTCCTCCTTGCTCTTTCCATATACGAGGACATCATCCACTATGGCTGTGACTCCTTGTAGACCTTCGTAGGTCTCATCAACCTTCCGTTGAAACTCGTCCTGGGCGGAGATCAACCCAAAAGGTAGACGAAGGAAACGGTATCTTCCGAACACCGTGTTGAATGTTGTCAACTTGGACGACTCTTCTGCGAGTTTTATCGCCCAGTACCCTGAGCGAGCATCCATGACACTGAAATAGCAGGCCCCTGCCAGTTTGGAGGTGATGTCGTCGAGGGTAGGTAGAGGATAATGAGGTCGTTTCACAGCCTTGTTCAGGTCCTTCGGGTCGAGGCACACTCTGAGCTTTCCTGTGCGTGGCTTTTCTGCGGCCACCATTGAGTTGACCCATTCAGTTGGTTCGGTGACTTTCACAATAATCTGTTGCTTCTCCATGTTCTGTAGCTCCTCTTTGAGACGGTCGCGTAAGGCTACTGGAACGTGCCTCGGTGGGTGGACCACAGGTCTTACATTTGGGTCAACGTGGATTATGCATTCACCAGGAAACAGTCCTATTCCTTTGAAAACATCTGAGTACTCCTCAATGAGTGATACCTCGGGTGTGTTGGATACAGACAGTATGAGCTTGATCAGTCCAAAGTCTAGGCATGCTTTTAATCCTAGCACAGGTGGTGCCTGTGTGTCAACAACATAGAACTTCAAAATTGACTGGGTGCCTTTGTACTGGCATTTCAGGTCACATTTACCTTGAATGACGAGCCGCTCACCACCATAGCCATATAGTGGGCGAGTGGAGGGCTGCAATGCACTCTGTATTCCCAGTCTTCTGAAAGCTTGTGTGGGAATGACATTAGCTGAGGACCCAGTGTCTACTTTAAAACTGACTGTGCTTTTGTTTGGACCTACTTGCATATCAGCGAAAACTTGATCCATATTTTTACTGTCTCTACCTTGTGTCAATGCGTCGATGAACAGTTCTTCATTGTCTGAGCATCTGTCAGACTCATTTTCCTCCACAGTGTGTACGCCTTTTCCTGGTCTGGAGAGACACACTTTAGCGAAATGGTTCCATTTGCTGCAGCTTTTGCATTGCTTGCCTTTTGCTGGGCAGGTTTCGTTTCCACTGTGAGTCTTGTTCCCACAGTATTTGCATCCTTTACTGCGGTTGCTGTCTCTCGCTCTCCATGAGGCATTGTCTGACGCTGCGCGCCATTTTGTGTCGTCCTCGCGCCTTTTCCAATGCTTCTTCTTTGTTGCATTCTGACCGATTGCATGCACAGCCTGTTCGCGCGTGCCCGTGCTGGTGCTAGCAATGGTTTTGAGCTGTGCTTGTGATAGTTCATGAGACCTAGCAACGTCTATTGCGTTTTCCAATGTTAGCTCGGAACCGATGTTCAGTAGTTTCTCTCTCACTCTCGGTGAATGAACCCCCGAAAACGATACGGTCTCCGATCTCCTCTTCACTCTCTCTATAATTACAGTCCTTCACAAGCAGTCTCAAATCAGTCACAAACTGTCCGAAGGCTCGCGAGCTGCCTGTGCCCTTCCATGGAACTTATAGCGCGCGAAGATCACATTTGCTTTGGGTTTTACATACCGGTCAAAACGACCGTAGTATGTTTCCAACAACTTTCCTTCCGCTTCTGAGAGCGTCCATGTATTGTAAATGTCCCGTCCATTTTCTCCTACCCAAATCAGTAGGTAGCTGCATTTTTCTTTCTCCGATTTCCTCTTTAAAAGTCCAGAAAACATCAACTCGACGTGCAGTTGAAACTTGCGCCATGCTTCGGGCAGACTGCTAGCTTCCCAGTCCATGCGGGGTGCAGGAACTCCAGCGACGTCCATTCTGACTTTTCTGTTTCTTCTTTCTTCTCATTTTCACGCTTTTACTCTGACACCATGTCTGACTTGCTGTCTCTATGGAGGGATCCGATGACGACTGTATAGTTCAGTGTCTTTATTTCAACGGTGACGGTTACAATCATACAGTAGCTAGCTCAGCAGTAGTGACTCGTCTGAGTGCTAAACATAGACTCCCGATTATGTGGTTCCCCTGCGTCCTCATGCGTCAGATGGACCAATCAGCTTGCAGCTAACTTAACAGCCAATAGGAGTGCTTGTATCACATCAACCTTATAGCCAAACGGGCTATTATATTCTAGAGACTATTACAATGGACGCTGCCCCATTCATCGCCAAGTGTCTGTTAGACCAGGGGTGGGCAATCTTATCCAGAAAGGGCCAGTGTGGGTGAAGGTTTTTGTTCCAACCAAGCAGTTCCACACCTGTCTCCTAATCAAGTTCATCAGTAAAGACTCTACTGGTTGATTAGTGGGATCAGGTGTGTAACTGCTTGATTGGAACAAAAACCTTCACCCACACTGGCCCTTTCTGGATAAGACTGTCCACCCCTGTGTTAGACAATGTGATCCACAGTTCAGCAGGTTTTCTATTCTGTCTGATCAAATCTGGGAGTTTTGTCGTCTGGCACAAAAGGTGAATGCAAATAAGTCCCTGGCAGAGTAGAAGAACGGCACTACTCGTGTCCCTGAGCAGCTGATGGAGAACCACCGGTCTGTAGGACAGAGGTTCTGTTCTTACCCACTTTGCGTCGTCTGATAACGAGGCTGGGATCATTAAAGATCTGCTCCTCATCTTCTGCACTGATGACCTGACAAAATGAAAAACAACTCCAGCTGTCAATAGTCAAAAATATTTGAGAGGAAGTTACGGGATGTCACATCAGGATGAGCTCACTCCTGTGGTGCAGTATTACAAAGCATGGGAAGAACGTTTTTCAAAGCGTTCTATGTCCAAACAGGTCAAAGTTTGGGAAAATGATCTGGCTGACATCACGCAGGTCATTTCACTTGTTAGTACAGGACTACAAGTTTAGAGGAGGGCATTGCCGCATTTGGGGGGGGGGGGAACCCAGCCTAAACTTTCACTGGGAGTGTGGGGACTTTCCCCGCAGCGGATGTCTTCATTAAACTATTATTGTTATTTTGAAGTAGTTTCCCGCTTATAGTGGAAGTAATGATAAAGACCACCACACGGCTCTGTGGATAACTGTAGTCCACTGACTTCCGGTTTCTACTGCAGCGGTCATACCACTTTCCTGTTTTTGGCGCGTGCTATTGACAATGGCACATTTTTGGCGATGCCTGCAAGACTTACCATGGATAAATGTCAACCACATGCACACAACTGTCCACACACTCTCTCCTGCACCTCCCAGCACACGGGAGGAAAGTTTCAAGGTGTACGTGTCAAGTTACGTCCACCATTTTGAGGATGGGTGGACCGGCGGAATTGTGGACGGAACTTGACATGTACAACTTTAAACTTTTCCCCCCTGTGCTGATAGGTGCAGGTGAAAGTGCTGGCAGGTGCAGGTGAAAGTGCTGGCAGGTGCAGGTGAAAGTGCTGGCAGGTGCAGGTGAAGGTGTGTGGACAGTTGTGTGCATGTGGTTGACATTTATCCATGGTAAATACTGCAGGCATCGCAAAAATAAGCCATTGTCAATGGCGCACGCCAACAAACAGGAAACTGGTATGACCGCTGTAGTAGAAACCGGAAGTCAGTGGACCACAGTTCGTCGTCTTCTTCTTCTTCCCCTCTCTGTTTACTGGCGGATCGCAAACAACTTTAAGGTGCATACCGCCAGTGGACTACAGTTACGCAGTCGATTGGGTTGTGGCCAGAGCCCTAAAAGAGAGAGTTACGTCAACTCCGTAGACGTCAATGGGCCAATTATTTAACAGCAATGGCGGATCATGGGAGCCCCGGATAGTTCCAAACAGTGCGACCCGGGGCAATAGGATTTCTATGGCGAAGGTATGTTTCTCGCATTAATCAAAGGTTAAGTTACAGGTAAGAAGCTACAGTTGACATTTTAATGATGACCATTTTACAAGCACGTTTGAATCAAATTAACGATATAATTTAAAGCGTGACAGCTCGTCAATGTTCCTACACATGCGCATAGAATATGTGTCACATTGGAAAATGTAAAAATCTGAAAATATTGGTTAGTAGTTACCAGAAATCGCGGCTAAGCAGTTCATTTAAATGACCCGCCAAGCTTCTGAACTGAATATATTGAATACCATGAACTGAATTTATTCAGTTCATGGTATTGAATATATTCCATATCATGGACTGAATATATTCAATATCATGGACTGAATATATTCCATATCATGGACTGAATATATTCCCTATCATGGACTGAATATATTCAATACCATGAACTGAATATATTCCATATCATGGACTGAATATATTCAATATCATGGACTGAATATATTCAACACCATGAACTGAATATATTCCATATCATGAACTGAATATATTCAATATCATGGACTGAATATATTCAATATCATGGACTGAATATATTCAATATCATCTACTGAATATATTCAATATCATGGACTGAATATATTCCATATCGTGAACTGAATATATTCCATATCATGGACTGAATATATTCCATATCATGAATTGAATATATTCAATATCATGGACTGAATATTTTCCATATCATGAACTGAATATATTCCATATCATGGACTGAATATATTCCATATCATGAACTGAATATATTCAATATGATGGACTGAATATATTCCATATCAGGAACTGAATATATTCAATATCATGAGCTGAATATATTTAATATCATGGACTGAATATATTCCATATCATGAACTGAATATATTCCACATGAACCGAATATATTCAATATCATGGACTGAATATATTCCATATCATGAATTGAATATATTCAATATCATGGACTGAATATTTTCCATATCACGAACTGAATATATTCCATATCATGGACTGCATATATTCCATATCATGGACTGCATATATTCCATATCATGAACTGAATATATTCAATATCATGGACTGAATATATTCAATATCATGGACTGAATATATTCCGCATGAACTGTATATATTCCATATCATGAACTGAATATTTTCCATATCATGAACTGAATATATTCAATATCATGGACTGAATATTTTCCATATCATGGACTGAATATATTCAATATCATGAACTGAATATATTGAATATCATGGACTTAATATATTCCGTATCATGGACTGAATATATTCCATATCATGAACTGAATATCTTCCATATCATGAACTGAATATATTCAATATCATGGACTTAATATATTCCGTATCATGGACTGAATATATTCAATATCATGAACTGAATATTTTCCCTATCATGAACTGAATATATTCAATATCATGAAGCAGTTTACACATTTGTTAGACAACAAAAGCAACAATCCAATACAATAATAATAATGATGATGATGATGGTGTTAGTGAGGAAGAGAGGAGCTATAGAAGAGAACCTGACACTGGCGGAGGTATGGTGTGATGAGGGATGGCTCGATGGATTTGATGAGCAGCAGTCTGTGGTCTTCCAGCTGGAGCCAACAAGCATCATCATCCGACACGCACACACCTTGCACCTCTGCTGCCATCACACGCACACGCACAAAACAGGCAGACCAACTGTCAGACACGATCCGCTGGTGTTTATCGTCCTCAAAAGCCTGCTGCAGTTACCCCTGACTGATCATCTACGGCAAACTGTCTCTCTCTACACCTTTACTCATGTCTCAACTGTTCCTCTACTCCACCTGATCACCCATCTGTAATCTGTCTACTGTCCGCCCGTCCATCTGCTCCGTCTGTGGTGGAGTGGGTTCTGTGTGGGAAGGCTTGGTTTGGAGGAAGTCGTTTCCTCGGGTCATGGAGGGACTTCTTGTTCCCAGGCACCACTTCAGCTTTTCTGCCCAACATTTCACAACATGGGCGCCTGGACCGCTGAGTCACCGCCTGCAGCACCGCCTGCAGAACGCCCTCCACAAGCTCTCTCTTCACATGTGTCAGAAGGGCCAGCACCTCATCTCACTATGACGGGATCTGAAGAAACGTGAGAGAGTTGGAAAGTCCAAAAGAGGAAGTTCGGTGATGTTAGCAGGAAGTGGCAGAGCAGAAGTTAGCGTTAGTGAGTTCAGCTTTTTCCTCACACATAACCCCCCCCCCACACACACACACACACACGCTTGCTGGTTGTCCATCGTGCCCGATGATGACCATCTTCTCCTATTTGTGAGTCCTTCGGTGGCTGAATAGTCCGATCCTGGATGCACAGTTGCGGTTGCAGACCGGGCATGTAAAAGTGGTGCTGGGGGGGGGGTAGCTTTGCGAGCATGCCTCTTCACACGCTTTGCTACACGGTGTGGTGTGCGATGGTTTTCCATATTCTACTTCACTCCCTCTGAGACGTGAGAGCGCCAGGTGGTGCGGCAGGAGGCAAATTCCTCCAAAGAAGAGGGGTTGATCTGGCATCTTTTCACTGTGGTCTTCATTTGGTCTTTGAACCGCTTCTTCTGGCCACCAGCCCAAGGTGTAGTTGGCCGTAGAGGACTTTATGTGGGAGTCGTTGGCTGGGCATGTGAATAACATGCCCAAGCCACCTGAGTTGATGGTGGTTTAGGGTAGACTCCACGCTGCAGCTGCCTGCCCGCTCCAACACCTCTGTGTGTGGCGCTCTGTCCTCCCAAGTAATGCCAAGGATCCTCTGGAGACATCTCACATGGAAGGCCTCCAGGTTTCTGAGATGGTGCTGTAGATGGTCCATGCCTCACATCCATATAGCAGTGTGGAGATGCACACTGCTCTGTAAACAAGCACTGTGGTGTGGTGACTGAGGTTGCTGTTCTGGAAAACCTTTCTCCTTAGACGACCAAAAGATGTTGAGGCTTGTTTGAGGCGGTGCTGGATCTCATCATCCATTGTGCAGGTGTCAGATAGCATGCTTCTCAGATATTTGAAGGCAGGAACAGTGGCCAGTTGTTGCCCTTCTGCTGTGAAGGTTGTTGGGTGGCTTGGGAGGCCGGCAGTCAACTGACAGATTATCTCTGTCTTTTGGGTGTTGATAATCAGTCCCATTCTCCTGTATGCAGGTACAACTGCCGACAGAGTGTTCTGTAGGGCTTCTGGTGTGTGGGCTACCAGGGCACAATCGTCGGCATACTGTAGCTCAATAATGGTCTCAGAGGTCAACTGGTGGTTGCCTGGAACCTCCTGATGTTGAATAGGTTTCCATCGAGCCTGAAGTCAATGGTAACTCCAGCCTGCTTCTCCATCCTCCTTCGTAACAGTGTTGTAACAGAGACTAAGAAGATATTGAACAGGACTGGGGCTAGCACACAGCCTTATCTGACTCCACTCTGCACACCAAAGGGCTCAGAAATGCGGTTCCCCACTACCACTCGGGCCATCATTCCTGAGTGAAACTGTCCAGGGATGGTGAGAAACTTGGGTGGACATCCACATTTCTTCAGGGCTTGCCACAGCAGGGCCCTGTTGACTGTATCAAATGCCTTTGAGAGGTCGATGAATAAATCCTTGTGCTGTTCTCGGCGTTTCTCCTGGAGCTGGTTTTCAAGTTCAAGTTCAAGTGCAAGTACTTTATTTGTCACATGCACAGAAATACAAAGTAAAACATGCAGTGAAATGAAGAGGGGTACTCCGTCTGTCATTATGTGAAAAGACATAGGCCTAGATAAGAGACAAAAGATCAGTGCATTTTTTCCTTTAAGTCAAAATAAACAATAAATTAAAAAAAAACCTAGGTGTCTGAAGCATGTGAAAGGTCGTGTATGTTGAGAGTTCTTATGGCCTGTGGATAGAAGCTTCTCTTTAGTCTCTCTGTTTTGGCCCTAAGACTACAGAGGCGTCTACCAGACCCCAATAGCCTGAACAGTCCATTGTTAGGTTGAGAAGTGTCACTCATGGTCTTCTTGGCTCTCGTCCTCACCCTTCTGGTGTAAGTGTCCTGCAGGATGGGGAGGGATGTTCTGGTGGTGCGTTCAGCTGAACGTACCACTCTCTGCAGGTCAACTCGGTCACGGGCAGAACAGTTTCCATACCAGGTGGTGATGAAGCCGGTTAGGACGCTCTCCACAGCCAAGGAATAGAATGTCTTCAGCATGGAGGGTGAGACCTTGAATTTCCTCAGCCTTCGGAGGAAGTAGAACCTCTGTCTGGACTTCTTCTTTTTTTTTTTTATAGATTTATTTCTGATTTTTCCCTTTTTTCTCCCAATTTAGTGGCCAATTGATCCCTATTTTAATTCAAACACCCACCCTCGTATTGCATGCGTTCGCCAACTGCATCTCTCCGGCCGGCAGTCTCGAAGGAAAGCGCCTCCCCACTTTCGTGACAAGGCGAATCCAAGCCGAACCACTGTTTTTCCGACACACACAGAGACGCATTCACATGACGAACACAAGCCGACTCCGCCCCCCTCCCGAAGACAGCGTTGCCAATGATTACTGCTTCGTCGAGTCCGGCCATAGTCGGAGTCTGGACTTCTTTAGAGTGTGCTGAGTGTGAAGAGTCCAGGTGAGGTCCTCAGCGATGTGTATGCCGAGGTATTTAAAGCTGGAGAGCCTCTCCACAGGTTCTCCATTGATCTTTAGTGGGTTGTATCCTTTCCCCTGCTGTCTCCTGAAGCCCACCACCATTTCTTTGGTCTTGCTGACGTCCAGGGTCAGGTTGTTGGACTGGCACCACTGTGCCAGGTGTTGTGGATTTTGTTATCCTTTTAATGGGCTCTTGCCCCAGCAACCTCTGGGAAGAATAATCATCGGACAAATATTGGAGCAAACAGAGAATCTTTAATGCATCTGCAGATGGAGAGTCATATGACCACAGAGGAGTCAGTCTGTGAGGATATGCTCTGCCCCTATACTGGAGATAGGGGGGTTTATAGCACAGTCCGTGGTGTCATACCCTATGTTTCCTGCATTAACCAAGGTGTTGTCTTACAAAGGAATGCAGGAAAACATCAGTCATGTTCTGTGACTGGTGAGTGTCTGTAGATTTATTCTTTTACTGCCCCAGGCCGGAGTGGCTCTCATGTGTTAGTGACCCCTTGTTGTTATCTTTACTGCCCCAGGCCGGAGTGGCCCTCATGTTTTAGTGACCCCTTGTTGTTATCTTTACTGCCCCAGGCCGGAGTGGCCCTCATGTTTTAGTGACCCCTTGTTGTTATCTTTACTGCCCAAGGCTGGAGTGGCCCTCATTTGTTAGTGACCATTTGTCCTCCGCCGTGTGAGGGATTTAGTGGCCATGTGTGTGTGTCTGCAGTGAGTGAGAAGTTTCATACACACAGAGAAGTGTACCAGAGAAGAGTACCTACGGAGTGCACATGGAGTACTATTTGTACTCCACAATTCCCCCCTTTTGTTCATCATTGAACACCCAGAGGTAACTTAGAAATAATGTAAATGAGCACACATAACATGCCTATACAGAAATGAGAAACAGCCATGAGAACAACCAGAATCGAAAGGTTTAACCAGTGTTCGTCATAACGTATCATTCAGATGGGGGAGTCGCTGTCATTGGAGGAGGTGTAGGAGGATTCAGAACCGGAGTCCTTGTGGGGGGGCGGGGCAGAGGGGAACAGCAGTGGTGGAGAGGGGGAAGACGAAACAAGGTCCCCGTCCTGTTGGGCAAGGAGGTGATAATAAACGAGCTGAGTAGCAATGAGGCCGCGTATCACACGCCGAACTATGGGCACGATGCAGCAGGTTAGGAGTAGCAGGACACCCAGGAAAAGTGATGCTGCTTCGGCTAGGCGAGTAAAAGACATCAGGACCCATTATCTGCATCAGCATCTCCGACATGAACTGCACCGGATCTTTACCGGCCGCACCACCTTCAAGAATGTTCAGTACATGGAGATTGGCCCTCCGCGATCGGTTCTCGAGGTCGTCGGTTCGGTCCTGCAGAGACAGGTTTTGGGTTCGGAGCATTTTGATGGTGGACTCAGCTGCAGTTAAACGTTCAAAGTTGTCACTGGTTACAGACTCCAGAGGCAAGGCGATTTCGGACTCTCAAAGCCAAACCCAAATCTGTGGTCTCCAGAGCTAGGAAGCTGGTGCCAGTCTCATCTAGACAACCAGAGGGTCTTCATGTTGGAGGATTGGCTGGGCCAGGAGCAGACCACCCTCACCTCCTCTCTCACCCGGAAGCTGACTAGGACACCTTGGAGACCGCCCTCACACAGACACCGCTCCTACAGCCGCGCTATGTGGCGGGTTGCTCTTAGTTCTGTCCAGCCGGGAGGTTGTCTTTCCGTGGAGCATACCCCGGGCCCCTGGACCTGGTACCACGGGAGTGGGGGTGTTACTCAGCCCGTCTGGAGGAGGGGGAGGAGCAGGTGGTGACAATATCTGGAGGGAAAAACTTCCAGAGAGAAACTGCACAACACTGCAAACACTGTCATTCTAGGATTCTGAAGATTCGTAGTCAACTTGGTTCAGTGTTCTTCAGATACTTCCGCTATGATCTAAGTTTGTATCCGTTTGTTTCTTATGAAGTAAAAAAATCAAAGAAAACTGTACAGAAGAAGGCTCACAACCATTCTAAATTTCAATTCCTCACTCCCACTACCCCTCTTTTTACACAAGAACAGAACACATTGTGTCAACCCATTTAACCATGAAGAACAAAAATGAAAGTATGATATGATCAGTTTGTATGTTAGTTGTTAGTAAACCACAAACAATTTCATGCAGTCGAATGAATCTGACTTTCATTTCATCCAAGCTGTTTACAAACGTCCCAAAGTCTGTAATGTTGTACTTATCTGAAATAAATTGTCTTTAAAACTAAAACAGACGAGGGATAATAAAGGTAGTTGTTGTCTCAGATCCTGAACCTTCAAATAAACCTAAATGAATAAAACCATAAGGTATCTTGTAAATCATTGAAACAATGAGCTGTTTGAAGACAAAAACAAATGCCCCCCACCTTAACCAAGTGAAACAACAAGAAGCCCCTTTCAAGGCCCCAAAAAGAGGGGGGTGGGGTTTCAAAGGAAAGAAACGCTCAATTAACAATACAAAGAAATTGATGTACTCAGTTAAAACCATATAAATCAAACCAAAAATGAGTCTCATGAGGAGGTTTAAACTCATGGTAAAAAATAACATAAACATAGCCATAGCATAGACCTTTAAAACGCAGGACTCAGGTTTCATTCATATCAAATAAAATGTAATCGTCCTCCACACAAGAAATTGTCAAAGAAATGAATACCCTCTTTAAAAAACATCCTAAAATTCACACCTTAGTGTTGAAAAACAAAACAAGTTCAATTTAACACAGAGGAAAGTCGACATAAAAACAAATGGACCAATGGGTGTCTTCTAATGGAAAGAAAAACAACAACAGCTTAAACAACATAACTGTGGTTTACATTGTCCCTGTTACTCTCAAGGCAACCCCCCATCCATCCCCCCAAGGTGTGAAGTGGGTAGGCAGTTGGTTCCCATCAGTTATTCTTTAAAAAAAAACCCAGTAACAGAAAGAAAAACAGAATAGGTAAAATTACAAATATTGCAACTGTGGCGTTGGACATAACAGAGTTCTGCTTAACAGTTCAGAAAATGAAACAGGGACAGGAAATCCTTCGGTTTAGGGGAATCCTAAAAGAAGTGAGGACAGGATAAATTTCAACTGAAAAATACACCACAAAAACTTTTCAATGCTCCAAAAAAAAAAAACAAATGGATATATCCCATTTTATATGAGGTACCTCAGAAAGGAAAGAAATAGGTTTCTTGAAAGGATTTGAATAAACAATGCTTCAGGCTGGTGACTTTCTAAAGCCAGTTGTTTGTCACACAAGAACAAAAGCCGGGTTGGGTCTGGTAAGGATGCTAAACGAGGTGGTCTCTGAAAACCCCTCTCACACCCCAATTGTCAGGAAAACAAAAGGTTTGGAAAAGCCAAAACCAAACCTCCCCTGGCTTTTATATCCCCTTTTAAGCCCCTCTCAAGGACTTGCAACTTCTAAACAACACGAAATGGCCAGACGGACAAACACCACGGAACAAACTATGAACACACACACAGACAAGTCATGTCAAACACAAAAGCCAGTCAGGGTCCGTCAAGGCGACCCCAACACCAAAGCCAGTCAGGGTCAGTCAAGGCAACCCCAACACCAAAGCCAGTAAGGGTCCGTCAAGGCAACCCCAACACAAAAGCCAGTCAGGGTCCGTCAAGGCGACCCCAACACAAAAGCCAGTCAGGGTCAGTCAAGGCGACCCCAACACCAAAGCCAGGCAGGGTCAGTCAGGGTCCGTCAAGGCGCAGTTTGGTACCGATGGTTTCGTGTCATAGTCCTCTGTAGTTTTTTCCTTCCCTACTTTCACACTCTTTCTCCCACATTCCCAACATTCTTTCTTGCTCTGCCATATACTCTAACCATGTTGTAGGAATCTTTTTCCTTTCTAAGACCTTCGCTTTTCCCTTTTCCATGGACCGTCGGACTTTCATTAGTTTATTCTTGCTCAAATTTCCTTCAACAGGAACCTCATGATCCTGTATCCAGTCTAAAACATGTTTTACCCAGTCTTCACCATATTTCCTTATCATTATCTGATAGATCGGACCCTCCATATCTACCGGGGGCAGTTTACTGCTCTTGTTACCCATTCTTCTTTATTTTATTTTTTTCTCACTTAACCCTACCAGGTGACCACTTCTATTAGTGCGAAACCGAGGGCAAACTTAACCCTGCCAGGTGACCACTTCTATTAGTGCGTGGCCGAGGGTAAACTTAACCCTGCCAGGTGACCGCTTCTATTAGTGCGTGACCGAGGGTAAACTTAACCCTGCCAGGTGACCACTTCTATTAGTGCGTGGCCGAGGGTAAACTTAACCCTGCCAGGTGACCGCTTCTATTAGTGCGTGACCGAGGGTAAACTTAACCCTGCCAGGTGACCACTTCTATTAGTGCGTGGCCGAGGGTAAACTTAACCCTGCCAGGTGACCACTTCTACTAGTGCGTGACCGAGGGTAAACTTAACCCTACCAGGTGACCACTTCTATTAGTGCGAAACCGAGGGCAAACTTAACCCTGCCAGGTGACCACTTCTATTAGTGTGTGACCGAGGGTAAACTTAACCCTGCCAGGTGACCACTTCTATTAGTGCGTGGCCGAGGGTAAACTTAACCCTGCCAGGTGACCACTTCTATTAGTGCGTGGCCGAGGGTAAACTTAACCCTGCCAGGTGACCACTTCTATTAGTGCGTGACCGAGGGTAAACAGCCGCTTATATGTCAGTGCACAAGCTCATATGCGTTTTAAATTATCATTTTATCCTTTAAAGAATTCTGCTCACCCGTGCGATGAATCTCTCAGACCACCTGCCTCTCCCTTTCTTCTTCTCAAACCTGGTGAGGTTATTGGGAGATCGGTGACTATGTCCTCGTCCCGAGATGATCAGTCAGCCGGTTGTCCGTTTGGCGGGCGACGTGAGATCCCACTTCTGACACCAAATTGTTTTGTATTTTCTTATCCTTTTAATGGGCTCTTGCCCCAGCAACCTCTGGGGAGAATAATCATCGGACAAATATTGGAGCAAACAGAGAATCTTTAATGCATCTGCAGATGGAGAGACATAAGGCCACAGAGGAGTCAGTCTGTGAGGATAAGCTCTGCCCCTATACTGGAGATAGGGGGGTTTATAGCACAGTCCGTGGCGTCATACCCTATGTTTCTTGCATTAACCAAGGTGTTGTCTTACAAAGGAATGCAGGAAAACATCAGTCATGTTCTGTGACTGGTGAGTGTCTGTAGATTTATTCTTTTACTGCCCCAGGCCGGGGTGGCCCTCATGTTTTAGTGACCCCTTGTTGTTATCTTTACTGCCCAAGGCCGGAGTGGCCCTCATGTGTTAGTGACCATTTGTTGTCCGCAGTGTGTGGGATTTAGTGGCCATGTGTGTGTGTCTGCAGTGAGTGAGAAGTTTCATACACACAGAGAAGTGGAAAACTACAGAGTACATACGGAGTGCACATGGAGTACTATTTGTACTCCACACAGGTCATCTACTTAGTTCAGATAGGCCTGTTCGTTGTTGCTGGAAATCAAGCCTATTACCACTGTGTCATCTGCAAGTTTGATGATGGAGGTGGAGCTGTCCGTGGCTTTGCAGTCATGTGTGTAGATGTTGTACAGCAGAGGGCTCAGCACACAACCCTGAGGAGCACCTGTGTTGAGGATCAATGTTCTGGAGGTTAGGCCGCCCACCCTACTCACCTGGGGCCGGTCAGTGAGAAAGTTGTACACCCAATTGCACAATGGGTGTACAGCGACCTCATCTTCGTGACCAGACTGAGGGGGACTACTATTGTCAATGAACAGCATACGTACGTCGTTCCCTCTCCCCCCATCCAGGTGCGTGTGACAAAGATCATGTCAACGGTCCCTCTATCCTTTCAGAAGCTGCACCGTGACTCTGGTATGACCCGTTCAGCTAGTGCGCGTGTTAGTCTGCAGAGCATGATCTTGGCTAGAACCTTTCCAGCAATGGCCAGTAGTGAAATACCCCTACTGTTGGAGCAGATGGATTTGTCTCCTTTGTTTTTATAAATTGTCTCATCTACACACACACACACACACACACACACACACACACACACACTTCAACAGAACTGTTGTATAGTGTGAAGTTGTGGCTGTGTGGATTGTTGGTATCAGTGCTGCACGATTTGGTGAAAGTCATATTGTGATTGCAGTGTGTGTGTGTGTGTATGGGGGGGGGGTCCTGTGATGGCCCGGCGGCCTGTCCAGGGTGTCTCCCCACCTGCCGCCCAGTGACTGCTGGGATAAGCAGTTTGGATAATGAATGGATGGATGATGGATGGACGGACGGACGGATGGATGATGGATGGATGATGGACGGATGGTTGATGGATGGATGGATGGACGGACGGCTGGATGGATGATAGACCGACAGATGGACGGATGATGGATGGATGGACAGATGGATGGATGGGTGATGGATGGTGGACGGATGATGGATGGATGGATGGATGGATGTATTTATACGTATACATAGTGGTGTTGCTGCGACATGTGGTGACCGTCATCCTTCTACTCAATATCGCTGAGCTTGAATCCAAAATGTCGGCATATAACAGACGTCCTGTTGTTTTTGCCACCAGTTCATCAGTGTTAACCTGCTCGTTGTCATGGTATCCATGTTCTCCTTCTTCCTGGTGTGCACACAGCACATCGGATAGTCATGTGACCGTAGACTGCACGCGCTTCACCCACTGCCTGGACAGAGACTGATTGGTCATCTCTTAATTATGGGCGTAGATATGCCGACTGCACACACACACACATTAATTAAATCGTTTATATAAATAATATTTAATTAAATCGTTTAGCTAAATATTATTTAATTAAATTGTTTAGCTACATATTATTTAATGAAACCGCAGCCTTGTGCGGTTGTGTAAGTGCACAGGCTGCCCTGGTGATGGAGGACTTGTGCAGCACTAGTTGATGTGTGGTCACAGTAACACACACATGAACTCATTCATATGCAAGAGAATTCAGCTTTATTACAACATGGTTTACAAAAACAAGAAGGAACATTCACATAAATAGCAGTTTCACAATAACTAAGCTGTTGATACCAAACTCCGTACTGACTGAACACACACGCACACACGGTGCATAAAAAAAAGTTTGTGGGAACCCTGAAGCTGCAGGTGTACTGGTATGAGCTGGGTTTACTGGTCTGGACTGGTCTGCGCCTGGGAGGAGTTACAGGTGTGCAGGTGTACTGGTATGAGCTGGGTTTACTGGTCTGGACTGGTCTGCGCCTGGGAGGAGTTACAGGTTTGCAGGTGTACTGGTATGAGCTGGGTTTACTGGTCTGGACTGGTCTGCGCCTGGGAGGGGTTGCCTCTGATGATGCCAGAGTAGTAGGTGGCAGGAGGCCCAGGCCCCTCCGATAGCAGACGGGAACTCTGGAGGGAAGAAAGGAAGAAGAAAAAAATAATAATTTCAAGCAGACGGTGCAGAGATGAATCCAGGAGAGCTAAAGATAGTTTCAGACAAAGCTAACCACAGCTCGCTAACCACAGCTAGCCAGCTGCTATCTGACACAGTTTCAGACAAAGCTAAGCACAGCTAACTAGCTGCTACCTGACAGTTTCAGACGAAGCTAAGCACAGCCAGCTAGCTGCTACCTGACAGTTTCAGACGAAGCTAAGCACAGCCAGCTAGCTGCTACCTGACAGTTTCAGACGAGGTGAACCACAGCCAGCTAGCTGCTACCTAACAGTTTCAGATGAAGTGAACCACAGCCAGCTAGCTGCTACCTAACACATTTTCAGGCGAGGTGAACCACAGCCAGCTAGCTGCTACCTAACACATTTTCAGGCAAAGCTAACCAAAGCCAGATAGCTGCTACCTGACAGTTTCAGACAAAGCTAACCGAAGCCAGCTAGCTGCTACCTGACAGTTTCAGATGAAGCGAACCACAGCCAGCTAGCTGCTACCTAACAGTTTCAGATGAAGCTAAGCACAGCCAGCTAGCTGCTACCTAACAGTTTCAGATGAAGCTAAGCACAGCCAGCTAGCTGCTACCTGACAGTTTCAGACGAGGTGAACCACAGCCAGCTAGCTGCTACCTAACAGTTTCAGATGAAGTGAACCACAGCCAGCTAGCTGCTACCTAACACATTTTCAGGCGAGGTGAACCACAGCCAGCTAGCTGCTACCTAACACATTTTCAGGCAAAGCTAACCAAAGCCAGATAGCTGCTACCTGACAGTTTCAGACAAAGCTAACCGAAGCCAGCTAGCTGCTACCTGACAGTTTCAGATGAAGCGAACCACAGCCAGCTAGCTGCTACCTAACAGTTTCAGATGAAGCTAAGCACAGCCAGCTAGCTGCTACCTAACAGTTTCAGATGAAGCTAAGCACAGCCAGCTAGCTGCTACCTAACACATTTTCAGGCGAAGCTAACCAAAGCCAGCTAGCTGCTACCTGACAGTTTCAGACAAAGCTAACCTTAGCCAGCTAGCTGCTACCTGACAGTTTCAGATGAAGCGAACCACAGCCAGCTAGCTGCTACCTGACACAGCAATGACCTTGTTGAGAGCTTTGAGCAAGTTTATGAAATATAAACTTTTAAAAAGGAAAAAGTTTGAAAGAAATAAAATAAAACTAACCTCTTCTCTTTTTTGTCCTGAATCTTCCCCGTCAACTGAACAGGCCTCAGGCTGCGCTGTGACTGGCTGGATACTGGCCAATAGGGCGGGAAGAGTGAAGCAGGAGAGGAAGCGGGCCTTTAGCATCTGGTAGGCGGGGTTAGCCACAAAACGCTCCGCCACTAGGCGGCGTATAGCTGCAACACTCTCTGCCTCTGTGGGCTCCGAGCTGAGACCTGCAGGAGGACAAAACAAACACACACTTCAACTGGACTCAATTTGGGTGGGGTGGAGCCACGCTCTCAGGAGGGTGTTGTGTTCAGATTGTGTTATTAACCTGTTTCCAACATGGGACAAAACGCAGGGAGGGGTGAATTCATTATGCAATTTTGCCCCTTGTGTTTTACATGATGCTGGAAGGCCGAAGGGAAAATAATTTACATTACTGGTTGAAATGTTGCTCGCCTAACCACTAGGACTCGGTGATGCAATCACAAAAACTTAAAATTTAAAGCTTCAGTAGGTAATTTTGTTCGAATCTCATCCCAGACGATATCTTAATATGGACATGTGGACTTGATGCTCAATAATCCAGGTAAGAAAATCAAAGAAGGTTGAATCAGTTCATCTGGACAAATTTACTGACAGATACGTTTCATCATCATCTAAGTGACCTGCAGGTATCTCACCCTTATAAACTGACTGCAGGTATCCCACCCTTATAAACTGACTGCAGGTACCCCCACCCTTATAAACTGACAGCAGGTACCCCCACCCTTATAAACTGACTGCAGGTACCCCCACCCTTATAAACTGACTGCAGGTATCCTACCCTTATAAACTGACTGCAGGTACCCCACCCTTATAAACTGACTGCAGGTACCCCCACCCTTATAAACTGACTGCAGGTATCCCACCCTTATAAACTGACTGCAGGTATCTCACCCTTATAAACTGACAGCAGGTATCCCACCCTTATAAACTGACAGCAGGTATCCAACCCTTATAAACTGACTGCAGGTACCCCCACCCTTATAAACTGACTGCAGGTATCCCCACCCTTATAAACTGACTGCAGGTATCCCACCCTTATAAACTTACTGCAGGTATCCCCACCCTTATAAACTGACAGCAGGTACCCCCACCCTTATAAACTGACAGCAGGTACCCCCACCCTTATAAACTGACTGCAGGTATCCCACCCTTATAAACTGACTGCAGGTATCCCCACCCTTATAAACTGACAGCAGGTACCCCCACCCTTATAAACTGACTGCAGGTATCCCACCCTTATAAACTGACTGCAGGTATCCCACCCTTATAAACTGACTGCAGGTACCCCCACCCTTATAAACTGACAGCAGGTACCCCCACCCTTATAAACTGACTGCAGGTACCCCCACCCTTATAAACTGACAGCAGGTATCCCACCCTTATAAACTGACTGCAGGTACCCCACCCTTATAAACTGACTGCAGTTATCCCCACCCTTATAAACTGACTGCAGGTATCCCACCCTTATAAACTGACAGCAGGTATCCCACCCTTATAAACTGACAGCAGGTATCCCACCCTTATAAACTGACTGCAGGTACCCCCACCCTTATAAACTGACTGCAGGTATCCCCACCCTTATAAACTGACAGCAGGTACCCCCACCCTTATAAACTGACTGCAGGTATCCCACCCTTATAAACTGACTGCAGGTATCCCACCCTTATAAACTGACTGCAGGTACCCCCACCCTTATAAACTGACAGCAGGTACCCCCACCCTTATAAACTGACTGCAGGTACCCCCACCCTTATAAACTGACTGCAGGTATCCTACCCTTATAAACTGACTGCAGGTACCCCCACCCTTATAAACTGACTGCAGGTATCCCACCCTTATAAACTGACAGCAGGTATCCCACCCTTATAAACTGACTGCAGGTACCCCCACCCTTATAAACTGACTGCAGGTATCCCCACCCTTATAAACTGACTGCAGGTATCCCCACCCTTATAAACTGACTGCAGGTATCTCACCCTTATAAACTGACTGCAGGTATCCCCACCCTTATAAACTGACAGCAGGTATCCCCACCCTTATAAACTGACAGCAGGTACCCCCACCCTTATAAACTGACTGCAGGTATCCCACCCTTATAAACTGACTGCAGGTATCCCACCCTTATAAACTGACAGCAGGTACCCCCACCCTTATAAACTGACTGCAGGTATCCCACCCTTATAAACTGACTGCAGGTATCCCACCCTTATAAACTGACTGCAGGTATCTCACCCTTATAAACTGACTGCAGGTATCTCACCCTTATAAACTGACTGCAGGTATCCCCACCCTTATAAACTGACTGCAGGTATCTCACCCTTATAAACTGACTGCAGGTACCCCCACCCTTATAAACTGACTGCAGGTACCCCCACCCTTATAAACTGACTGCAGGTACCCCCACCCTTATAAACTGACAGCAGGTATCTCACCCTTATAAACTGACTGCAGGTATCTCACCCTTATAAACTGACAGCAGGTATCCCACCCTTATAAACTGACTGCAGGTATCCCCACCCTTATAAACTGACTGCAGGTATCCCCACCCTTATAAACTGACTGCAGGTATCCTCACCCTTATAAACTGACTGCAGGTACCCCCACCCTTATAAACTGACAGCAGGTATCTCACCCTTATAAACTGACTGCAGGTATCCCCACCCTTATAAACTAATACAGTGGCATAACGACCGAAACTAATGACCACTTTTATATGCAAATACGGTGTGACCATTAACTAGAGTTACACAGTCCACGTGTACTACTCACAGAGGATTTGGGAATAGTTGCAATCACAGCATTGTAAGATGGTGACAGAATGTACTCTTAGCGCCCCCCCCCCCCCCCAGTTCAGGGATGGTGGTTCCCTCTTCACATAGATGGCTCCTTTGACTCCCCGTTCAAACCAGCGTTCCTCCCTATCAAGGATGTATACATCCTCATCCGTGAAAGAGTGGCCACTGGTGTGTAGATGGTGTGGACAGTGGAGTCCTGGCCTGTAGATGGTGTAGACTGTGGAGTCCTGGTCTGATGTGGTAGCTCTCCTGTGTTGTGTCATCCTCTTGGCCAGCATCTGTTTAGTTTCACCAGTGTACAAGTCACGACAATCCTTCTGGCACTTAGCAGCTACACTATATTGCTCTGTTTGTGCCGGGGGACCTGATCCTTGGGGTGGACCACCTTCTGGTGCAGCGTGTTTTGAGATTTGAAAGCAACTGAGACACGGTGTTTGGAAAATACACGTCTCAGCTGTTCCGACACTCCCACCACATACAGAATCACCACTGGTTTACACTTAGGCAGCTGTTGGGCTTCTCCTCTCTTTGATTGGCTGGTGCACTGTTTGGGGTCTTCCTGGCTTTGACAAACGCCCAGTTAGGACAACCACACTTAACCAGAGTCTGTTTAATATGGGATTTCTCCCCTACCCTGGCCGCTGTGCTGGTGGGGACATTGTCAGCTCGGTGGTTCAGCGTCCTGATGACTCCTAGTTTGTGCTCCAGTGGATGATGAGAGTCAAACCTTAAGTACTGATCAGTATGTGTTGGTTTACGGTAAACATCAACAATCAAATGTCCCCCATCACCAACTGCAGTTTCACAGTGTAAGAAGACTAACCTGTCATGTTCCACATCCTCCTGGTGAACTTGATGTGGTGTCCACAGAGTTAATGTGGTCGGTGAAATGTGCTACACCCTGAGATTGAATTTTAACCCCGGTGTCGTCCACAAATCTGAACCAATGCCTAGGTGGTGTCCCTGGACAGGACATCAGAGCCTATTTTCCACTTCCTCCATATACAAGTTGGCCACTACAGGTGAGACTGGGGAAGCCATAGCGCCCCCATGCCTCTGCCTGTAGTACTGCTCCCTGTATGTGAAGTACGTGGACTGAAGACACAGCTTCAGGAGCAGACACACTTGGTCAGTGTTAAGGGTGGTCCTGTTGCTAAGGGTGGGGTGGTTTTGTAATTTCATACATACTACCTCCACTGCTTCATCAACAGGAACACACATGAAGAGAGACGTAACATCATGAGAGACCATTGTTTCATCCTCTCCATAATGTTAGTTTCGACTTCGTTAGTGACTAACACCCCCAACGACCGTCGCGGCTTAACATCGGATCACAAAGAGCCACACATATCAATAGCTCTGACAACGACTCCTAGAGGATAAATATCTGAGTCTCATCACCAGCCAGTCAGACTAGCTTGGTCTAGTCAGAAAGGCACGAACTGATGAAGCCTCTTGGATGAGAGGCGAAACGTCTTCATGGATATATAACCAAGTCCAGTTGCACTTGATTCAATTCCTTTGGATAGGTGTCGCATACTAGTGCTAGCTGGCTAATGTTAGCTACAGCCAGCACGTTGTTTACGCTGTATAAGGATATTTTGAGATGACAACTAAATTCACTTACTCGCAAATCCATTCGAAGTTGGAGAGATTTTCATGCTGGTCTGCTCGGACATGGCTATTAGCACCTTTACGGAGGATGTTGTGAGGAGGCTCTGACTGAGCCTGAGAGATCTTCATACAGGTAATGTGACGTCTGGAGGTCTCATGTTCCTTGGTGTTTTCTACCTTCATTATCTTGTTACTGATGACAAATGAATTGCTACAGTTTTTGGCATCCTGGCGACAGACGGAGCAACTCCTTATCACAGTCTGTGCGTTATACTCCTGCCAGCCTCTCGCACCTCCTTTATCGTCAGGGGCGTAGCCAGGACTTTTTTACTGGGGGGGGGCAGCTGGGGCCAGCCATTTAATTAGGGTGGCACTTGTCAAAACTACTATTTTAAAACTACTTTCGAAGATGATGATAGCCCTTTTAACAACGCCATGGATTGTGTATAGCCAAAGGGTATGGGAAGGTATCATCCATCTCACCTACATGTCCCATGCACGGGTGGTAATGCAAGGGGTATGGTTTAAGTGTTGTAAAGTATAAAGACCGAAGACAGAGATGTCATTTAGTATTTCAGTTGCAATTTCAATTGCATGAAGGAAAATGTACACAATGAAGCCAACACTTCCATATCCTGAACACACACAACTAAATAAACTGCATCACTTGGACTTGCCATGCTGCACTTACACTCTCTTGCTTTTACACTTGGATTTACACAAATATGAGCCCATTGGGCTCCTAACTTTAGTGGCAAAGGACAAGACTTAATAATAATAGTCTAATGATAATAATGCATGTATTTCAGCTTCCATTTGACTGTTTCTGTGCAGGCGTTTTTGTTGTTGTTGTTTGTTTACTCACTCGGGACAGGGGAAGGGGGCGGGGGCGGGGGGCGTGCTCTGACCATCGGGGGCCCCGGCCCCCACGTGGCCACACCCCTGTTTATCGTCACACCTCCACTTTTCACTAAACTTTCTTTGTTTCGGTTTGGTGGTGATGGTGGCTTCTTCCTCGTCTTCGGGGCATGGTTGTCTTTTTGATGGTGGTTTTGCGGCTTCTAAATATCGCCACGTAACTGGTGTTGCTGGCTAACATTAGTTAAAAGAATAGAGTAGGCTCATACCGAGTGTGACGGTGCTGCTGTCGTTGTTCCTCTCAAGTGTGTGTGTAATGTTACCCGCCAGTAGCGTAGCAACATTCTAATGCACTTTGGTTGGTTAATTTCTGTTATTGCTGTCGCTATGTTATTGTTCTAATGCACTTTGGTTGGTTAATTTCTGTTATTGTTGTTGCTAAGGAGAGAGAGAGAGAGAGATAATAAATGTACAAAAAAGATCTCTAAATTTCTGGATGCACTTAAATACAAGCCCAACAAATACATTGCACTTTAAAGCTCTGAAAACCCAAGAACTGAACCCCAAAAAGAGTCCCCTGAAGCAGCTGGCTCTGAGACTCACTAACCCTGTAACAAATACTAAGACCAACCAACCTCAGGCCAGCACTGCATCCCAAACAAAGTTTACGATAAATCAGGCTATAAAACAAAGCAAGAACAATTATCTGAAACATTGGAACACTGAAATCAAAACTCAAAACAAACTAGAAGTCTATCGGGCCCTAAAAACAAACTATGATTTGGAAGAATACCTCTTAACTGTCAGAGACAGGAAGCAGCGACAGATCCTCACCAAATACAGGCTCAGTGACCACAGTCTCGCCATTGAAAAGGGGAGACACAAAAAGACGTGGTTGCCAAAAGAGCAACGATCATGTGGTCAGTGCATGACAGATGAGGTGGAGACAGAGGTGCACTTCCTCCTTAAATGTGACAGATTTGAAAAACAGCGCCGGGCTTGTGTCAAGGAACTGGAACATGTGATTCCAGAGTACCAGGAAATGGACGACGCAGGTAAGCTGCGGGTGGTCCTGGGAGGGGGGCCAGCGGCGAACATTGCAGCGAGATTTATATTATCTTGCCACAACCTGAGAGATAGTGGATGACGGCACCTATTACCACTATTGTTATTTAATATCATAATCATTGTTGTTGTTGCTGTTATTATTATAATCGTTGTTGTTGTTATTATTATAATCATTGTTGTATTGTGTTGTTGTTGTTTTACATGCTTTGGCAATATGTACACAAATGTATGTCATGCCAATAAAGCACATATTGAATTGAATTGAATTGAATTGAGAGAGAGAGGGAGAGAGCTGGGGGGATTAAGTGGTTGGATTTCACTTTTTTTTTGTTACTTGCCATTGGCGGGTAGGCTTCTGAGATTTACTCGCCAATCAGAAAATCTACTCGCCTTTGGCAGGTGGCGAGTGTTAATTTCGGACCCTGAGTGGAAGACTGCATACCATGACAGCTTTACCTCAAACTTTGCTTGTATCTCAACAGACTCAGATTCCTGCCTTCTGCCATAACACCCCGATGCAGGTCTGCACAGCAATTGTGACTTCTACACTCTGTTATGGCTCAGAATCATGGAACCATATAAGACTGCCAAAGGTCTAACAGGATCATAAGCTGGGAGAACTACACTACCGTTCAAAAGTTTGGGATCACATTGAAATGTCCATATTTTTGAAGGAAAAGCACTGTACTTTTCAATGAAGATAACTTTAAACTAGTCTTAACTTTAAAGAAATACACTCTATACATTGCTAATGTGGTAAATGACTATTCTAGCTGCAAATGTCTGGTTTTTGGTGCAATATCTACATAGGTGTATAGAGGCCCATTTCAAGCAACTATCACTCCAGTGTTCTAATGGTACAATGTGTTTGCTCATTGGCTCAGAAGGCTAATTGATGATTAGAAAACCCTTGTGCAATCATGTTCACACATCTGAAAACAGTTTAGCTCGTTACAGAAGCTACAAAACTGACCTTCCTTTGAGCAGATTGAGTTTCTGGAGCATCACATTTGTGGGGTCAATTAAACGCTCAAAATGGCCAGAAAAAGAGAACTTTCATCTGAAACTCGACAGTCTATTCTTGTTCTTAGAAATGAAGGCTATTCCATGCGAGAAATTGCTAAGAAATTGAAGATTTCCTACACCGGTGTGTACTACTCCCTTCAGAGGACAGCACAAACAGGCTCTAACCAGAGTAGAAAAAGAAGTGGGAGGCCGCGTTGCACAACTGAGCAAGAAGATAAGTACATTAGAGTCTCTAGTTTGAGAAACAGACGCCTCACAGGTCCCCAACTGGCATCTTCATTAAATAGTACCCGCAAAACACCAGTGTCAACATCTACAGTGAAGAGGCGGCTGCGGGATTCTGGGCTTCAGGGCAGAGTGGCAAAGAAAAAGCCATATCTGAGACTGACCAATAAAAGAAAAAGATTAAGATGGGCAAAAGAACACAGACATTGGACAGAGGAAGACTGGAAAAAAGTGTTGTGGACGGATGAATCCAAGTTTGAGGTGTTTGGATCACAAAGAAGAACGTTTGTGAGACGCAGAACAAATGAAAAGATGCTGGAAGAATGCCTGACGCCATCTGTTAAGCATGGTGGAGGTAATGTGATGGTCTGGGGTTGCTTTGGTGCTGGTAAGGTGGGAGATTTGTACAGGGTAAAAGGGATTCTGAATAAGGAAGGCTATCACTCCATTTTGCAACGCCATGCCATACCCAGTGGACAGCGCTTGATTGGAGCCAATTTCATCCTACAACAGGACAATGACCCTAAACACACCTCCAAATTGTGCAAGAACTATTTAGAGCAGAAGCAGGCAGCTGGTATTCTATCGGTAATGGAGTGGCCAGCGCAGTCACCAGATCTGAACCCCATTGAGCTGTTGTGGGAGCAGCTTGACCGTATGGTACGCAAGAAGTGCCCATCCAACCAATCCAACTTGTGGGAGCTGCTTCTGGAAGCGTGGGGTGCAATTTCTCCAGATTACCTCAACAAATTAACAGCTAGAATGCCAAAGGTCTGCAATGCTGTAATTGCTGCAAATGGAGGATTCTTTGACGAAAGCAAAGTTTGATGTAAAAAAAATCTTATTTCAAATACAAATCATTATTTCTAACCTTGTCAATGTCTTGACTCTATTTTCTATTCATTTCACAACATATGGTGGTGAATAAGTGTGACTTTTCATGGAAAACACAAAATTGTTTGGGTGATCCCAACCTTTTGAACGGTAGTGTACATTTTAAACAATGCAGTGCTGGGTAGCCTAATTATAACTAACTCTGGTGGGTTAGCCACATATGTTGCATGAAGGACACCAGAAAGCCCAAAGCTGTGTAAGTTATGAGTGAGGAGGGGACCACACAAAGGCCACTGTAAGAAACGCAAACAAGAAATGTTGACTTCATCAACATCAGAACCTGCAAACCCAGCTGCTGACAGGAATGTCTAACATCTGTATTTTGGTACACAGGAAGCAGCCCTGAGGAGAATATGACCTGAGAAAGGTAATGTGCCTGACCAGAGTTCCACCTCCTCATCATTCTTCACCCCTCAAGGACTGGCCTGCAAACCATTAAGTATACCTGCCCTCAAACCAATATGGCCTTAATCCTTTCTTGTTATCACATGCAAAGAACTTGCCACTGTCATCATCTATGTGTGAGTGGTTTTGTTCATGTTTGTATGTGTACCTGGTTGAGTGTGTCCATTCTCTGCAGGTATAGAAGTGGAGGAATCAGTCCCAGGGACAGATGGTTGCCTGGAGCTCAGGGTGTTGTTGTTGTCAGGGTTAGAGTCAGGTTCAAGACCAGGGGTGAGGTCAGGTTCTTGGCTGGGGGCAGGATCAGCATTCTGGCCAGAGGCGGGGTTAGGCTTTGAGATGTGTTTGGAATATCTATTGTGGGACAGCAGCTGGAGGGCGCTGTCAGTGAGTGATTTCTTGGCCTGTAGTAGTGCACACAGCGTCCTCAGACTGCTGACAAATGGAGGCAGGTAGGGTAGTGCAACCTGTAGGCCTGGTACCTCAACCCCCCCGTGTCCACTCAGCCACTGCTGTACCTCCTTTCTCTCCTCCGGGAAGAGCAGTGCTGGGTCAAACTGCAGAATCTCCTTCCTGAGGGGAGGAGGCACCCTGGGGTCTACTGTGATGGTGCCCTTATAAGGCATAAAGTGGGAGGGGAGGTGGAGGGAGGCTGCTGTAGGAGGCTTAATTCCAGTAGAGAACAGTAAGGGGAAAGGGGGGTGCTGAGTAGAGGAGCTAAGGCCCACACCAAGAAGCTGGGTGGAGGAGGGGCAGATAGGTGGAGGCTGGGTGGAAGTGGGAGTGATAGGTGGAGGCTGGGTGGAAGTGGGGATGACAGTGGGGGGCTGGGTGGAGGAGGTGGTGATAGATGGAGGCTGGGTGGGGGTGGGTGTGACAGTTGGAGGCCTGGTTATGGGTCCTGAGATATTGGAAACTGAGAAGGGGGGATTTGTGAGGACAGGAGGTGTATTCATGGAAAGTCTTGGAGGAGGCGGTGCTATCTGATGGATGAAAGCATTGACTGGTAGAGCACCGTGACGGGCCAGGTGTACACCTTGCGATGGGGCTCCAGCTAATGGAACCAACCCACTGGGGGCAGGGATCCACATGGACTGGCCAGGAGCCAACAGAATTCCAGGAGGTGGGCCTATTTGCTTGGTCTGGCCAATGGGCTTTTCTAAAGAAGAGTAATTTTTCTTTTGACAAGGACGGGAAGAAGATTTGTTCCTCATGGCTTCAGCCTGGAAGCAGAAACAGGAAGAAGTCAAACTAAGCCACATAAAGGAGAGAAAATGAACAACCAGGTGTCTTGATGCATGGTCAATATTCCAGGTATGAAAATCAAAGAAGGCTGAATCAGTTAATCTGGATACGTCATCTATGTGAAGAGGGAATGACCATCCCTGAACCAAGGGGGGGGGGGGGGGGTAGAGTACATCTGTCGCCATCTTACAGTGCTGTGATTGCAACTATTCCCCAACCCTCTGTGAATAATACACATGGCCATTGTAAGTCTAGTTAAAGGTCACACCCATATTTGCATATGAAACTGGTCGTTGGTTTCGGTCGCTAGGCACTGTGTTGTACTGTATTGTTTATAAGGGTGGGGATACATGCAGTCAGTTTATAAGGGTGGGGATAGCTGTAGTCAGTTTAGACTGAAGATGTCACTTAGATGATGATGAAATATATCTGTCAATAAACGTTGTATCCAGATGAACTGATTCAACCTTCTTTGAACAACCAGACATACATCTAAACCACAACAGGGAACTGTGGTGGTCAGAATAGCAGTCTGGTGACCTTTAACCTTTGTCAGTTACCTTGGTTTCAGTGGCTTCCTGAAGAGCTTTGGCCTTTTGACTCAACTTCAGCACTCTCTTTCCCTCCTTTCTGACAAAAGCTCCGCCTACACTGTTCTGCTGGTCTGACAGGTTCTCTAAGCTCTGACTCTGCCCTCCCTTCCTCCCCATGCAGTGGGAGGAACCAATCGGCTGATTTGCCAAAGAGGAATCAGAAACAGGGGGCAGCACTACTTCAATTGATGCAGGGGCAGTGGGGTGATGAGGGGATGGCAGGAAGGAGGAGCCGACAGCAGGAGGAGGTGTGGCTCTGGAGGTCTGTCTTTGTTGTTCAGATACTGCCAGGGGTTGCAAGGGTGGAAGGACGGGTTTCCGGATGAATAAAGTCTGATGAGGAAATGACAAAGGTGACATCTGAGGATGCAAAGTAGGAGGCATCCCTGGAAGGAAATTAGGAGCCACCTTAGAGAGAAGTGTTAATGGAGGAGGAGGAGCGTTCTTCTTTTTCACGTGTCTAGGTTGTTTTTGTTGCTGGCTTTTTCTTTTCTGTCCTTTTTGTTGCGGTTGTGTTTGTTGTGGTTTTTGTTGTGGTTGTGTATGCTGGGTTTGTTGCAGAAGAGTTGACGGCTGTACCTGCAGTACAAGTTGTTGCTGCTGATTTTGCTGTGGTGTAGGTTGTAGTTGTAGTATTAGCTGATGGGGGTACTGTTGTACCTCTATCAGTGGTTGTGGTTGTTGTAGTATGAGTTGCTTTTGCTGTTGTACTTGCAGTACGGGCTGCAGTGTTAGCTGTCGTCCTTGTGGTTGGCATTGTAACTGCAAAAGCTGCTGTGGCTGTTGTACTTGTATCAGCGGTCGTGGTTGTTGTACTTGTATCAGTGGTCGTGGTTGTTGTATTTGTATCAGCGGTCGTGGTTGCTGTGGCATGAGCGGTAGTTTGGCTTGTTGTGGGTATAGTTGCTGTGGTGTTAGGAGTCTTGATTTGTTTCTGCCCAATTGCAAATCCCTACATTGTTCCAGGTGTCCTGCCACCATCTTAAGATTAACTGCCTTCGGGGGTCGGTAAAGGGAGGGGGAGGGGGAGGGGGGACTCAGTCCCTTCCTCCTATTCTGGATCATCCCCTTACAACCTATCAGATCCACATTCAGCACTTGCAGAAATAGCTGGAACAGTGGTGTGCTGAGGAGCTGCTCCTGCTCTCCTCTTTGCCGCAGGGTGTCGGCCAGAATGGCTTTACTTCTGGGCCACACTGGGATCAGCACATTTCCAATCCATGGCATTAAGGCAGCAAACAGCTCATAATGCAGGGACAGGGAGTTCACTTTGATTGGCTGTCTCTTTTTGCTTAAGAAACCTTTCTGGCGCTTCGTGCAGGCAGTGGCAAGGTGCTGGTCTCGTTTCCCAAGGACATCTTTGGCCCTTCTGAGGAAAATGGAGCAGAGCTGCGAGGAGGAGATACTCAGCATGGCTTGGGGATGGTGTTGCTCCCTGTGACCCAGGACTCTAGGACTTGGACTGACAACCGTTTCCAAGTGGCACCCAAACTGGTCCAAAACTGTACAGCGGACCACAGGCACTCCTTGCTGGTCAGGACAGGGGAGAGGAGGAGCTACAAACACCCAACTCAGAGAACCCGCCTGGCTCTTCTTCTCCACTGGCACCCATGTCTCTATTGGGTTGGGAACATAGTCCTCGTCCTCAGACACCTCATCTTTCCTCTCCTCCTCCTCTTTATCACTGTCCATGTACTCCACCTGCTCCTCTTCGGTGCTCTCCTCCTCACTGCTCTCCTCCTTCTCTAGTTTCACCAGGTGTCTCTTCAGCCTCCGGATGTCCTGACATCTCATTTTCCTCGCAGCCTTGCCAACATAGTTTGACCGACTCTTACACTTCTTCAGAGAGATGGAGACACAGAGGCAAAGAGACAAATAGATTATGTTCTACAGAAACAGCCCCTAGTCTTAATCCTGACATGTAAAACACAAGTTAGAATCTGTTCCTCTTTTTCAGATTCTATTATAACACAAAACGCATCATTCCCTCAAATTCCATTTCAGCACCTTGTTTGAATGTTGGTGGGAGAGAAGTGGAGTTCTGCTTGTTGAAGTTTGACAGGAATTAGGTGATGTGTCACTGTGGTGTCCTGTGTGGGGCGTTATGATTCAGTTTTTTAGTATACAGTAAAAGGGACCATATTTTAAAAACTTTCAACCTTTCCATTAAGGGCCCTGACACACCAGGCTGACGGTCAGCCAATGTCGGGCTGTCGGTGAGTGTCTGTGACTCTAGTTTTTGCGGTGTGTCCCGCACCGTCGGCACCAGTCAGACCCCTGCTGGCAGATTTAGCATGTTGAATGAGCGGAGCCCGTCGGTGGGAGAGATCACTCTGATTGGCTGTTCAGCTTAGCGAACCAGTCGGGAACATACATGCTAGTCGGCTGTCGGCTGTAGTCTTTGCGGTGTGTTCAAGTGCTATTTTTTGGCCTAGACGGCAGGTGACTTGAAGCAACGCAAGAGTCAGCCTTCATTGCCGCTAGTCAGTTTGGTGTGTCTGCGCTCTAAAACAATGATGGCTAGAGAGTAGAGGTTAGAGTGTTGTGTGGTGATGTAAATGATGTCTAGAGAGTACAGGTTAGAGTGCTCACTGTGTGGTGATGTAAATGACGGCTGGAGAGTAGAGGTCAGAGTGCACATTGTGTGGTGATGTAAATGATGGCTAGAGAGTAGAGGTTAGAGTGCTCACTGTGTGGTGATGTAAATGATGGCTAGAGTACAGGTTAGATTGCTGTGTGGTGATGTAAATGATGGCTAGCGAGTACAGGTTAGAGTGCTGTGTGGTGATGTAAATGATGGCTAGAGAGTACAGGTTAGAGTGCACACTGTGTGGTGATATAATTGATGGCTAGAGAGTACAGGTTAGAGTGCTGTGTGGTGATGTAAATGATGCCTAGAGAATACAGGTTAGAGTGCTGTGTGGTGATGTAAATGATGGCTAGAGAGTACAGGTTAGAGTGCACACTGTGTGGTGATGTAAATGATGGCTAGAGAGTACAGGCTAGAGTGCACACTGTGTGGTGATGTAAATGATGGCTAGAGAATACAGGTTAGAGTGCTGTGTGGTGATGTAAATGATGGCTAGAGAGTAGAGATTAGAGTGCACACTGTGTGCTGATGTAAATGATGGCTAGAGAGTACAGGTTAGAGTGCTGTGTGGTGATGTAAATGATGGCTAGAGAGTACAGGTTAGAGTGCTCACTGTGTTGTGATGTAAATGATGGCTAGAGAGTATAGGTTAGAGTGCACACTGTGTGGTGATGTAAATTATAGCTAGAGAGTACAGGTTAGAGTGCTGTGTGGTGATGTAAAGGATGGCTAGAGAGTACAGGTTAGAGTGAACACTGTGTGGTGATGTAAATGATGGCTAGAGAGTAGAGGTCAGTGCTGTGTGGTGATGTAAATGATGGCTAGAGAGTAGAGGTTAGAGTGCTGTGTGGTGACGTAAATGATGGCTAGAGAGTAGAGGTTAGAGTGCTCACTGTGTGGTGATGTAAATGATGGCTAGAGAATACAGGTTTAGAGTGCTCACTGTGTGGTGATGTAAATGATAGCTAGAGAGTAGAGGTTAGAGTGCACACTGTGTGGTGATGTAAATGATGGCTAGAGAGTAGAGCTTAGAGTGCTCACTGTGTGGTGATGTAAATGATGGCTAGAGAATACAGGTTAGAGTGCTCACTGTGTGGTGATGTAAAGGATGGCTAGAGAGTACAGGTTAGAGTGCACACTGTGTGGTGATGTAAATGATGGCTAGAGAGTAGAGGTCAGTGCTGTGTGGTGATGTAAATGATGGCTAGAGAGTAGAGGTTAGAGTTCTGTGTGGTGACGTAAATGATGGCTAGAGAGTAGAGGTTAGAGTGCGCACTGTGTGGTGATGTAATTGATGGCTAGAGAGTAGAGGTCAGTGCTGTGTGGTGATGTAAATGATGGCTAGAGAGTAGAGGTTAGAGTTATCACTGTGTGGTGATGTAAATGATGGCTAGAGTACAGGTTAGAGTGCTGTGTGGTGATGTAAATGATGGCTAGAGAGTACAGGTTAGAGTGCTGTGTGGTGATGTAAATGATAGCTAGAGAGTACATGTTAGAGTGCACACTGTGTGGTGATATAATTGATGGCTAGAGAGTACAGGTTAGAGTGCTGTGTGGTGATGTAAATGATGACTAGAGAGTACAGGTTAGAGTGCACACTATGTGGTGATGTAAATGATGGCTAGAGAGTCGAGGTCAGTGCTGTGTGGTGATGTAAATGATGGCTAGAGAGTAGAGGTTAGAGTGCTCACTGTGTGGTGATGTAAATGATAGCTAGTAGCTAGAGAGTAGAGGTTAGAGTGCTCACTGTGTGATGTAAATTATAGCTAGAGAGTACAGGTTAGAGTGCTGTGTGGTGATGTAAATGATGGCTAGAGAGTACAGGTTAGAGTGCTCACTGCGTGGTGATGTAAATGATGGCTAGTAGAGAGTAGAGGTTAGAGTGCTCACTGTGTGGTGATGTAAATGATGGCTAGAGAGTAGAGGTTAGAGTGCTGTGTGGTGATGTAAATGATGGCTAGAGAGTACAGTTTAGAGTTCTGTGTGGCGATGTAAATGATGGCTAGAGAGTAGAGGTTAGAGTGCTGTGTGGTGATGTAAATGATGGCTAGAGAGTAGAGGTTAGAGTGCTGTGTGGTTATGTAAATGATGGCTAGAGAGTAGAGGTTAGAGTGCTCACTGTGTGGTGATGTAAATGATAGCTAGAGAGTACAGGTTAGAGTGCTCACTGCGTGGTGATGTAAATGATGGCTAGTAGAGAGTAGAGGTTAGAGTGCTCACTGTGTGGTGATGTAAATGATGGCTAGAGAGTAGAGGTTAGAGTGCTCACTGTGTGGTGATGTAAATGATGGCTAGAGATTAGAGGTTAGAGTGCTGTGTGGTGATGTAAATGATGGCTAGAGAGTACAGGTTAGAGTTCTGTGTGGTGATGTAAATGATGGCTAGTAGAGAGTAGAGGTTAGAGTGCTCACTGTGTGGTGATGTAAATGATGGCTAGACAGCAGAGGTCAGAGTGCTGTGTGATGATGTAAATGATGGCTAGAGAGTACAGGTTAGAGTGCACACTGTGTGGTGATGTAAATGATGGCTAGAGAGTAGAGGTTAGAGTGCTCAC
This sequence comes from Lampris incognitus, assembly GCF_029633865.1. Lineage (NCBI taxonomy): Eukaryota > Metazoa > Chordata > Actinopteri > Lampriformes > Lampridae > Lampris > Lampris incognitus. Next base: position 82,419,128 of record NC_079211.1, on the reverse strand, counting down.
TGTGTGGTGATGTAAATGATGGCTAGAGAGTACAGGTTAGAGTGCTGTGTGGTGATGTAAATGATGGCTAGAGAGTACAGGTTAGAGTGCACACTATGTGGTGATGTAAATGATGGCTAGAGAGTCAAGGTCAGTGCTGTGTGGTGATGTAAATGATTGCTAGAGAGTAGAGGTTAGAGTTCTGTGTGGTGACGTAAATGATGGCTAGAGAGTAGAGGTTAGAGTGCTCACTGTGTGGTGATGTAAATGATGGCTAGAGAATACAGGTTAGAGTGCTGTGTGGTGATGTAAATGATGGCTAGAGAGTAGAGGTTAGAGTGCTCACTGCGTGGTGATGTAAATGATGGTTAGTAGAGAGTAGAGGTTAGAGTGCTCACTGTGTGGTGATGTAAATGATGGCTAGAGAGTAGAGGTTAGAGTGCTGTGTGGTGATGTAAATGATGGCTAGAGAGTACAGTTTAGAGTTCTGTGTGGCGATGTAAATGATGGCTAGAGAGTAGAGGTTAGAGTGCTGTGTGGTGATGTAAATGATGGCTAGAGAGTACAGGTTAGAGTGCTGTGTGGTTATGTAAATGATGGCTAGAGAGTAGAGGTTAGAGTGCTCACTGTGTGGTGATGTAAATGATAGCTAGAGAGTACAGGTTAGAGTGCTCACTGCGTGGTGATGTAAATGATGGCTAGTAGAGAGTAGAGGTTAGAGTGCTCACTGTGTGGTGATGTAAATGATGGCTAGAGAGTAGAGGTTAGAGTGCTCACTGTGTGGTGATGTAAATGATGGCTAGAGAGTAGAGGTTAGAGTGCTGTGTGGTGATGTAAATGATGGCTAGAGAGTACAGGTTAGAGTTCTGTGTGGTGATGTAAATGATGGCTAGTAGAGAGTAGAGGTTAGAGTGCTCACTGTGTGGTGATGTAAATGATGGCTAGACAGCAGAGGTCAGAGTGCTGTGTGATGATGTAAATGATGGCTAGAGAGTACAGGTTAGAGTGCACACTGTGTGGTGATGTAAATGATGGCTAGAGAGTAGAGCTTAGAGTGCTCACTGTGTGGTGATGTAAATGATGGCTAGAGAATACAGGTTAGAGTGCTGTGTGGTGATGTAAAGGATGGCTAGAGAGTACAGGTTAGACTGCACACTGTGTGGTGATGTAAATGATGGCTAGAGAGTAGAGGTCAGTGCTGTGTGGTGATGTAAATGATGGCTAGAGAGTAGAGGTTAGAGTTCTGTGTGGTGACGTAAATGATGGCTAGAGAGTAGAGGTTAGAGTGCTCACTGTGTGGTGATGTAAATGATGGCTAGAGAATACAGGTTAGAGTGCTGTGTGGTGATGTAAATGATGGCTAGAGAGTAGAGGTTAGAGTGCTCACTGTGTGGTGATGTAAATGATAGCTAGAGAGTACAGGTTAGAGTGCACACTGTGTGGTGATGTAAACGATGGCTAGAGAATACAGGTTAGAGTGCTGTGTGGTGATGTAAATGATGGCTAGAGAGTAGAGGTTAGAGTGCTCACTGTGTGGTGATGTAAATTAAGGCTAGAGAGTACAGGTTAGAGTTCTGTGTGGTGATGTATAAATGATGGCTAGAGAGTAGAGGTTAGAGTGCTCACTGTGTGGTGATGTAAATGATGGCTAGAGAATACAGGTTAGAGTGCTGTGTGGTGATGTAAATGATGGCTGGAGTAGAGATTAGAGTGCACACTGTGTGGTGATGTAAATGATGGCTAGAGAGTACAGGTTAGAGTGCTGTGTGGTTATGTAAATGATGGCTAGACAGCAGAGGTCAGAGTGCTGTGTGGTGATGTAAAGGATGGCTAGAGAGTACAGGTTAGAGTGCACACTATGTGGTGATGTAAATGATGGCTAGAGAGTAGAGGTTAGTGCTGTGTGGTGATGTAAATGATGGCTAGAGAGTAGAGGTTAGAGTGCTGTGTGGTGACGTAAATGATGGCTAGAGAGTAGAGGTTAGAGTGCTCACTGTGTGGTGATGTAAATGATAGCTAGAGAGTAGAGGTTAGAGTGCCCACTGTGTGGTGATGTAAATTATAGCTAGAGAGTACAGGTTAGAGTGCTGTGTGGTGATGTAAAGGATGGCTAGAGAGTACAGGTTAGAGTGCACACTGTGTGGTGATGTAAATGATGGCTAGAGAGTAGAGGTCAGTGCTGTGTGGTGATGTAAATGATGGCTAGAGAATACAGGTTAGAGTGCTGTGTGGTGATGTAAATGATGGCTAGAGAGTAGAGGTTAGAGTGCTCACTGTGTGGTGATGTAAATGATGGCTAGAGAATACAGGTTAGAGTGCTGTGTGGTGATGTATATGATGGCTAGAGAGTAGAGGTTAGAGTGCTCACTGTGTGCTGATGTAAATGATAGCTAGAGAGTACAGGTTAGAGTGCTGTGTGGTGATGTAAATGATGGCTAGAGATTACAGGTTAGAGTGCTGTGTGGTGATGTAAATGATGGCTAGAGAGTACAGGTTAGAGTTCTGTGTGGTGATGTAAATGATGGCTAGTAGAGAGTAGATGTTAGAGTGCTCACTGTGTGGTGATGTAAATGATGGCTAGAGAGTAGAGGTTAGAGTGCTCACTGTGTGGTGATGTAAATGATGGCTAGACAGTAGAGGTTAGAGTGCACACTGTGTGGTGATGTAAATGATGGCTAGAGAGTACAGAGTAGAGTGCTGTGTGGTGATGTAAATGATGGCTAGACAGCAGAGGTCAGAGTGCTGTGTGGTGATGTAAAGGATGGCTAGAGAGTACAGGTTAGAGTGCACACTGTGTGATGATGTAAAGGATGGCTAGAGAGTACAGGTTAGAGTGCACACTGTGTGGTGATGTAAATGATGGCTAGAGAGTAGAGGTCAGTGCTGTGTGGTGATGTAAATGATGGCTAGAGAGTAGAGGTTAGAGTGCTCACTGTGTGGTGATGTAAATGATGGCTAGAGAGTAGAGGTTAGAGTGCTCACTGTGTGGTGATGTAAATGATAGCTAGAGAGTACAGGTTAGAGTGCTGTGTGGTGATGTAAATGATGGCTAGAGAGTACAGGTTAGAGTGCTCACTGCGTGGTGATGTAAATGATGGCTAGTAGAGAGTAGAGGTTAGAGTGCTCACTGTGTGGTGATGTAAATGATGGCTAGAGAGTAGAGGTTAGAGTGCTGTGTGGTGATGTAAATGATGGCTAGAGAGTACAGTTTAGAGTTCTGTGTGGCGATGTAAATGATGGCTAGAGAGTAGAGGTTAGAGTGCTGTGTGGTGATGTAAATGATGGCTAGAGAGTACAGGTTAGAGTGCTGTGTGGTTATGTAAATGATGGCTAGAGAGTAGAGGTTAGAGTGCTCACTGTGTGGTGATGTAAATGATAGCTAGAGAGTACAGGTTAGAGTGCTCACTGCGTGGTGATGTAAATGATGGCTAGTAGAGAGTAGAGGTTAGAGTGCTCACTGTGTGGTGATGTAAATGATGGCTAGAGAGTAGAGATTAGAGTGCACACTGTGTGGTGATGTAAATGATGGCTAGAGAGTACAGGTTAGAGTGCTGCGTGGTGATGTAAATGATGGCTAGAGAGTACAGGTTAGAGTGCTCACTGTGTTGTGATGTAAATGATGGCTAGAGAGTATAGGTTAGAGTGCACACTGTGTGGTGATGTAAATTATAGCTAGAGAGTACAGGTTAGAGTGCTGTGTGGTGATGTAAAGGATGGCTAGAGAGTACAGGTTAGAGTGAACACTGTGTGGTGATGTAAATGATGGCTAGAGAGTAGAGGTCAGTGCTGTGTGGTGATGTAAATGATGGCTAGAGAGTAGAGGTTAGAGTGCTGTGTGGTGACGTAAATGATGGCTAGAGAGTAGAGGTTAGAGTGCTCACTGTGTGGTGATGTAAATGATGGCTAGAGAGTAGAGGTTAGAGTGCTCACTGTGTGGTGATGTAAATTATAGCTAGAGAGTACAGGTTAGAGTGCTGTGTGGTGATGTAAAGGATGGCTAGAGAGTACAGGTTAGAGTGAACACTGTGTGGTGATGTAAATGATGGCTAGAGAGTAGAGGTCAGTGCTGTGTGGTGATGTAAATGATGGCTAGAGAATACAGGTTAGAGTGCTGTGTGGTGATGTAAATGATGGCTAGAGAGTACAGGTTAGAGTGCTCACTTTGTGGTGATGTAAATGATGGCTAGAGAGTACAGGTTAGAGTGCACACTGTGTGGTGATGTAAATGATGGCTAGAGAGTACAGGTTAGAGTGCACACTGTGTGGTGATGTAAATGATGGCTAGAGAGTAGAGGTCAGTGCTGTGTGGTGATGTAAATGATGGCTAGAGAGTAGAGGTTAGAGTGCTCACTGTGTGGTGATGTAAATGATAGCTAGAGAGTAGAGGTTAAAGTGCTCACTGTGTGGTGATGTAAATTATAGCTAGAGAGTACGGGTTAGAGTGCTGTGTGGTGATGTAAATGATGGCTAGAGAGTACAGGTTAGAGTTCTGTGTGGTGATGTAAATGATGGCTAGAGAGTAGAGGTTAGAGTGCTCACTGTGTGGTGATGTAAATGATGGCTAGAGTACAGGTTAGAGTGCTGTGTGGTGATGTAAATGATGGCTAGAGAGTACAGGTTAGAGTGCTGTGTGGTGATGTAAATGATGGCTAGAGAGTACAGGTTAGAGTGCTCACTGTGTGGTGATGTAAATGATGGCTAGAGAGTACAGGTTAGAGTGCACACTGTGTGGTGATGTAAATGATGGCTAGAGAGTACAGGTTAGAGTGCACACTGTGTGGTGATGTAAATGATGGCTAGAGAATACAGGTTAGAGTGCTGTGTGGTGATGTAAATGATGGCTAGAGAGTAGAGGTTAGAGTGCTCACTGTGTGGCGATGTAAGTGATAGCTAGAGAGTAGAGGTTAGAGTGCTGTGTGGTGATGTAAATGATGGCTAGAGAGTACAGGTTAGAGTGCTGTGTGGTGATGTAAATGATGGCTAGAGAGTACAGGTTAGAGTTCTGTGTGGTGATGTAAATGATGGCTAGAGAGTAGAGGTTAGAGTGCTCACTGTGTGGTGATGTAAATTATAGCTAGAGAGTACAGGTTAGAGTGCTGTGTGGTGATGTAAATGATGGCTAGAGAGTACAGGTTAGAGTGCTGTGTGGTGATGTAAATTATGGCGAGAGAGTACAGGTTAGAGTGCTGTGTGGTGATGTAAATGATGGCTAGACAGCAGAGGTCAGAGTGCTGTGTGGTGATGTAAAGGATGGCTAGAGAGTAGAGGTTAGAGTGCTCACTGTGTGGTGATGTAAATGATGGCTAGAGTACAGGTTAGATTGCTGTGTGGTGATGTAAATGATGGCTAGAGAGTACAGGTTAGAGTGCTGTGTGGTGATGTAAATGATGGCTAGAGAGTACAGGTTAGAGTGCACACTGTGTGGTGATATAATTGATGGCTAGAGAGTACAGGTTAGAGTGCTGTGTGGTGATGTAAATGATGGCTAGAGAGTACAGGTTAGAGTGCTCACTGTGTGGTGATGTAAATGATGGCTAGAGAGTACAGGTTAGAGTGCACACTGTGTGGTGATGTAAATGATGGCTAGAGAGTACAGGTTAGAGTGCACACTGTGTGGTGATGTAAATGATGGCTAGAGAGTACAGGTTAGAGTGCTGTGTGGTGATGTAAATGATGGCTAGAGAGTACAGGTTAGAGTGCACACTGTGTGGTGATGTAAATGATGGCTAGAGAGTACAGGTTAGAGTGCACACTGTGTGGTGATGTAAAAAATGGCTAGAGAATACAGGTTAGAGTGCTGTGTGGTGATGTAAAGGATGGCTAGAGAGTACAGGCTAGAGTGCACACTGTGTGGTGATGTAAATGATGGCTAGAGAGTAGAGGTCAGTGCTGTGTGGTGATGTAAATGATGGCTAGAGAGTTCAGGTTAGAGTGCTGTGTGGTGACGTAAATGATGGCTAGAGAGTAGAGGTTAGAGTGCTCACTGTGTGGTGATGTAAATGATGGCTAGAGAATACAGGTTAGAGTGCTGTGTGGTGATGTAAAAAATGGCTAGAGAGTAGAGGTTAGAGTGCTCACTGTGTGGTGATGTAAATGATAGCTAGAGAGTACAGGTTAGAGTGCACACTGTGTGATGATGTAAATGATGGCTAGAGAATACAGGTTAGAGTGCTGTGTGGTGATGTAAATGATGGCTAGAGAGTAGAGGTTAGAGTGCTCACTGTGTGGTGATGTAAATGATAGCTAGAGAGTAGAGGTTAGAGTGCTCACTGTGTGGTGATGTAAATTATAGCTAGAGAGTACAGGTTAGAGTGCTGTGTGGTGATGTAAATGATGGCTAGAGAGTACAGGTTAGAGTGCTGTGTGGTGATGTAAATGATGGCTAGAGAGTACAGGTTAGAGTTCTGTGTGGTGATGTAAATGATGGCTGGTAGAGAGTAGAGGTTAGAGTGCTCACTGTGTGGTGATGTATATGATGGCTAGACAGCAGAGGTCAGAGTGCTGTGTGATGATGTAAATGATGGCTAGAGAGTACAGGTTAGAGTGCACACTGTGTGGTGATGTAAATGATGGCTAGAGAGTAGAGCTTAGAGTGCTCACTGTGTGGTGATGTAAATGATGGCTAGAGAATACAGGTTAGAGTGCTATGTGGTGATGTAAAGGATGGCTAGAGAGTACAGGTTAGAGTGCACACTGTGTGGTGATGTAAATGATGGCTAGAGAGTAGAGGTCAGTGCTGTGTGGTGATGTAAATGATGGCTAGAGAGTAGAGGTTAGAGTTCTGTGTGGTGACGTAAATGATGGCTAGAGAGTAGAGGTTAGAGTGCGCACTGTGTGGTGATGTAATTGATGGCTAGAGAGTAGAGGTCAGTGCTGTGTGGTGATGTAAATGATGGCTAGAGAGTAGAGGTTAGAGTTATCACTGTGTGGTGATGTAAATGATGGCTAGAGTACAGGTTAGAGTGCTGTGTGGTGATGTAAATGATGGCTAGAGAGTACAGGTTAGAGTGCTGTGTGGTGATGTAAATGATAGCTAGAGAGTACAGGTTAGAGTGCACACTGTGTGGTGATATAATTGATGGCTAGAGAGTACAGGTTAGAGTGCTGTGTGGTGATGTAAATGATGGCTAGAGAGTACAGGTTAGAGTGCACACTATGTGGTGATGTAAATGATGGCTAGAGAGTCGAGGTCAGTGCTGTGTGGTGATGTAAATGATGGCTAGAGAGTAGAGGTTAGAGTGCTCACTGTGTGGTGATGTAAATGATAGCTAGTAGCTAGAGAGTAGAGGTTAGAGTGCTCACTGTGTGATGTAAATTATAGCTAGAGAGTACAGGTTAGAGTGCTGTGTGGTGATGTAAATGATGGCTAGAGAGTACAGGTTAGAGTGCTCACTGCGTGGTGATGTAAATGATGGCTAGTAGAGAGTAGAGGTTAGAGTGCTCACTGTGTGGTGATGTAAATGATGGCTAGAGAGTAGAGGTTAGAGTGCTGTGTGGTGATGTAAATGATGGCTAGAGAGTACAGTTTAGAGTTCTGTGTGGCGATGTAAATGATGGCTAGAGAGTAGAGGTTAGAGTGCTGTGTGGTGATGTAAATGATGGCTAGAGAGTACAGGTTAGAGTGCTGTGTGGTTATGTAAATGATGGCTAGAGAGTAGAGGTTAGAGTGCTGACTGTGTGGTGATGTAAATGATAGCTAGAGAGTACAGGTTAGAGTGCTCACTGCGTGGTGATGTAAATGATGGCTAGTAGAGAGTAGAGGTTAGAGTGCTCACTGTGTGGTGATGTAAATGATGGCTAGAGAGTAGAGGTTAGAGTGCTCACTGTGTGGTGATGTAAATGATGGCTAGAGATTAGAGGTTAGAGTTCTGTGTGGTGATGTAAATGATGGCTAGAGAGTACAGGTTAGAGTTCTGTGTGGTGATGTAAATGATGGCTAGTAGAGAGTAGAGGTTAGAGTGCTCACTGTGTGGTGATGTAAATGATGGCTAGACAGCAGAGGTCAGAGTGCTGTGTGATGATGTAAATGATGGCTAGAGAGTACAGGTTAGAGTGCACACTGTGTGGTGATGTAAATGATGGCTAGAGAGTAGAGGTTAGAGTGCTCACTGTGTGGTGATGTAAATGATGGCTAGAGAGTACAGGTTAGAGTGCTGTGTGGTGATGTAAATGATGGCTAGAGAGTACAGGTTAGAGTGCACACTATGTGGTGATGTAAATGATGGCTAGAGAGTCGAGGTCAGTGCTGTGTGGTGATGTAAATGATGGCTAGAGAGTAGAGGTTAGAGTGCTCACTGTGTGGTGATGTAAATGATAGCTAGTAGCTAGAGAGTAGAGGTTAGAGTGCTCACTGTGTGATGTAAATTATAGCTAGAGAGTACAGGTTAGAGTGCTGTGTGGTGATGTAAATGATGGCTAGAGAGTACAGGTTAGAGTGCTCACTGCGTGGTGATGTAAATGATGGCTAGTAGAGAGTAGAGGTTAGAGTGCTCACTGTGTGGTGATGTAAATGATGGCTAGAGAGTAGAGGTTAGAGTGCTGTGTGGTGATGTAAATGATGGCTAGAGAGTACAGTTTAGAGTTCTGTGTGGCGATGTAAATGATGGCTAGAGAGTAGAGGTTAGAGTGCTGTGTGGTGATGTAAATGATGGCTAGAGAGTACAGGTTAGAGTGCTGTGTGGTTATGTAAATGATGGCTAGAGAGTAGAGGTTAGAGTGCTCACTGTGTGGTGATGTAAATGATAGCTAGAGAGTACAGGTTAGAGTGCTCACTGCGTGGTGATGTAAATGATGGCTAGTAGAGAGTAGAGGTTAGAGTGCTCACTGTGTGGTGATGTAAATGATGGCTAGAGATTAGAGGTTAGAGTGCTCACTGTGTGGTGATGTAAATGATGGCTAGAGAGTAGAGGTTAGAGTGCTGTGTGGTGATGTAAATGATGGCTAGAGAGTACAGGTTAGAGTTCTGTGTGGTGATGTAAATGATGGCTAGTAGAGAGTAGAGGTTAGAGTGCTCACTGTGTGGTGATGTAAATGATGGCTAGACAGCAGAGGTCAGAGTGCTGTGTGATGATGTAAATGATGGCTAGAGAGTACAGGTTAGAGTGCTCACTGTGTGGTGATGTAAATGATGGCTAGAGATTAGAGGTTAGAATGCTGTGTGGTGATGTAAATGATGGCTAGAGAGTACAGGTTAGAGTTCTGTGTGGTGATGTAAATGATGGCTAGTAGAGAGTAGAGGTTAGAGTGCTCACTGTGTGGTGATGTAAATGATGGCTAGACAGCAGAGGTCAGAGTGCTGTGTGATGATGTAAATGATGGCTAGAGAGTACAGGTTAGAGTGCACACTGTGTGGTGATGTAAATGATGGCTAGAGAGTAGAGGTTAGAGTGCTCACTGTGTGGTGATGTAAATGATGGCTAGAGAGTACAGGTTAGAGTGCTGTGTGGTGATGTAAATGATGGCTAGAGAGTACAGGTTAGAGTGCACACTGTGTGGTGATGTAAAAAATGGCTAGAGAATACAGGTTAGAGTGCTGTGTGGTGATGTAAAGGATGGCTAGAGAGTACAGGCTAGAGTGCACACTGTGTGGTGATGTAAATGATGGCTAGAGAGTAGAGGTCAGTGCTGTGTGGTGATGTAAATGATGGCTAGAGAGTTCAGGTTAGAGTGCTGTGTGGTGACGTAAATGATGGCTAGAGAGTAGAGGTTAGAGTGCTCACTGTGTGGTGATGTAAATGATGGCTAGAGAATACAGGTTAGAGTGCTGTGTGGTGATGTAAAAAATGGCTAGAGAGTAGAGGTTAGAGTGCTCACTGTGTGGTGATGTAAATGATAGCTAGAGAGTACAGGTTAGAGTGCACACTGTGTGATGATGTAAATGATGGCTAGAGAATACAGGTTAGAGTGCTGTGTGGTGATGTAAATGATGGCTAGAGAGTAGAGGTTAGAGTGCTCACTGTGTGGTGATGTAAATGATAGCTAGAGAGTAGAGGTTAGAGTGCTCACTGTGTGGTGATGTAAATTATAGCTAGAGAGTACAGGTTAGAGTGCTGTGTGGTGATGTAAATGATGGCTAGAGAGTACAGGTTAGAGTGCTGTGTGGTGATGTAAATGATGGCTAGAGAGTACAGGTTAGAGTTCTGTGTGGTGATGTAAATGATGGCTGGTAGAGAGTAGAGGTTAGAGTGCTCACTGTGTGGTGATGTATATGATGGCTAGACAGCAGAGGTCAGAGTGCTGTGTGATGATGTAAATGATGGCTAGAGAGTACAGGTTAGAGTGCACACTGTGTGGTGATGTAAATGATGGCTAGAGAGTAGAGCTTAGAGTGCTCACTGTGTGGTGATGTAAATGATGGCTAGAGAATACAGGTTAGAGTGCTATGTGGTGATGTAAAGGATGGCTAGAGAGTACAGGTTAGAGTGCACACTGTGTGGTGATGTAAATGATGGCTAGAGAGTAGAGGTCAGTGCTGTGTGGTGATGTAAATGATGGCTAGAGAGTAGAGGTTAGAGTTCTGTGTGGTGACGTAAATGATGGCTAGAGAGTAGAGGTTAGAGTGCGCACTGTGTGGTGATGTAATTGATGGCTAGAGAGTAGAGGTCAGTGCTGTGTGGTGATGTAAATGATGGCTAGAGAGTAGAGGTTAGAGTTATCACTGTGTGGTGATGTAAATGATGGCTAGAGTACAGGTTAGAGTGCTGTGTGGTGATGTAAATGATGGCTAGAGAGTACAGGTTAGAGTGCTGTGTGGTGATGTAAATGATAGCTAGAGAGTACAGGTTAGAGTGCACACTGTGTGGTGATATAATTGATGGCTAGAGAGTACAGGTTAGAGTGCTGTGTGGTGATGTAAATGATGGCTAGAGAGTACAGGTTAGAGTGCACACTATGTGGTGATGTAAATGATGGCTAGAGAGTCGAGGTCAGTGCTGTGTGGTGATGTAAATGATGGCTAGAGAGTAGAGGTTAGAGTGCTCACTGTGTGGTGATGTAAATGATAGCTAGTAGCTAGAGAGTAGAGGTTAGAGTGCTCACTGTGTGATGTAAATTATAGCTAGAGAGTACAGGTTAGAGTGCTGTGTGGTGATGTAAATGATGGCTAGAGAGTACAGGTTAGAGTGCTCACTGCGTGGTGATGTAAATGATGGCTAGTAGAGAGTAGAGGTTAGAGTGCTCACTGTGTGGTGATGTAAATGATGGCTAGAGAGTAGAGGTTAGAGTGCTGTGTGGTGATGTAAATGATGGCTAGAGAGTACAGTTTAGAGTTCTGTGTGGCGATGTAAATGATGGCTAGAGAGTAGAGGTTAGAGTGCTGTGTGGTGATGTAAATGATGGCTAGAGAGTACAGGTTAGAGTGCTGTGTGGTTATGTAAATGATGGCTAGAGAGTAGAGGTTAGAGTGCTGACTGTGTGGTGATGTAAATGATAGCTAGAGAGTACAGGTTAGAGTGCTCACTGCGTGGTGATGTAAATGATGGCTAGTAGAGAGTAGAGGTTAGAGTGCTCACTGTGTGGTGATGTAAATGATGGCTAGAGAGTAGAGGTTAGAGTGCTCACTGTGTGGTGATGTAAATGATGGCTAGAGATTAGAGGTTAGAGTTCTGTGTGGTGATGTAAATGATGGCTAGAGAGTACAGGTTAGAGTTCTGTGTGGTGATGTAAATGATGGCTAGTAGAGAGTAGAGGTTAGAGTGCTCACTGTGTGGTGATGTAAATGATGGCTAGACAGCAGAGGTCAGAGTGCTGTGTGATGATGTAAATGATGGCTAGAGAGTACAGGTTAGAGTGCACACTGTGTGGTGATGTAAATGATGGCTAGAGAGTAGAGGTTAGAGTGCTCACTGTGTGGTGATGTAAATGATGGCTAGAGAGTACAGGTTAGAGTGCTGTGTGGTGATGTAAATGATGGCTAGAGAGTACAGGTTAGAGTGCACACTATGTGGTGATGTAAATGATGGCTAGAGAGTCGAGGTCAGTGCTGTGTGGTGATGTAAATGATGGCTAGAGAGTAGAGGTTAGAGTGCTCACTGTGTGGTGATGTAAATGATAGCTAGTAGCTAGAGAGTAGAGGTTAGAGTGCTCACTGTGTGATGTAAATTATAGCTAGAGAGTACAGGTTAGAGTGCTGTGTGGTGATGTAAATGATGGCTAGAGAGTACAGGTTAGAGTGCTCACTGCGTGGTGATGTAAATGATGGCTAGTAGAGAGTAGAGGTTAGAGTGCTCACTGTGTGGTGATGTAAATGATGGCTAGAGAGTAGAGGTTAGAGTGCTGTGTGGTGATGTAAATGATGGCTAGAGAGTACAGTTTAGAGTTCTGTGTGGCGATGTAAATGATGGCTAGAGAGTAGAGGTTAGAGTGCTGTGTGGTGATGTAAATGATGGCTAGAGAGTACAGGTTAGAGTGCTGTGTGGTTATGTAAATGATGGCTAGAGAGTAGAGGTTAGAGTGCTCACTGTGTGGTGATGTAAATGATAGCTAGAGAGTACAGGTTAGAGTGCTCACTGCGTGGTGATGTAAATGATGGCTAGTAGAGAGTAGAGGTTAGAGTGCTCACTGTGTGGTGATGTAAATGATGGCTAGAGAGTAGAGGTTAGAGTGCTCACTGTGTGGTGATGTAAATGATGGCTAGAGAGTAGAGGTTAGAGTGCTGTGTGGTGATGTAAATGATGGCTAGAGAGTACAGGTTAGAGTTCTGTGTGGTGATGTAAATGATGGCTAGTAGAGAGTAGAGGTTAGAGTGCTCATGTGTGGTGATGTAAATGATGGCTAGACAGCAGAGGTCAGAGTGCTGTGTGATGATGTAAATGATGGCTAGAGAGTACAGGTTAGAGTGCTCACTGTGTGGTGATGTAAATGATGGCTAGAGATTAGAGGTTAGAGTGCTGTGTGGTGATGTAAATGATGGCTAGAGAGTACAGGTTAGAGTTCTGTGTGGTGATGTAAATGATGGCTAGTAGAGAGTAGAGGTTAGAGTGCTCACTGTGTGGTGATGTAAATGATGGCTAGACAGCAGAGGTCAGAGTGCTGTGTGATGATGTAAATGATGGCTAGAGAGTACAGGTTAGAGTGCACACTGTGTGGTGAGGTAAATGATGGCTAGAGAGTAGAGGTTAGAGTGCTCACTGTGTGGTGATGTAAATGATGGCTAGAGAGTACAGGTTAGAGTGCTGTGTGGTGATGTAAATGATGGCTAGAGAGTACAGGTTAGAGTGCTCACTGCGTGGTGATGTAAATGATGGCTAGTAGAGAGTAGAGGTTAGAGTGCTCACTGTGTGGTGATGTAAATGATGGCTAGAGAGTAGAGGTTAGAGTGCTGTGTGGTGATGTAAATGATGGCTAGAGAGTACAGTTTAGAGTTCTGTGTGGCGATGTAAATGATGGCTAGAGAGTAGAGGTTAGAGTGCTGTGTGGTGATGTAAATGATGGCTAGAGAGTACAGGTTAGAGTGCTGTGTGGTTATGTAAATGATGGCTAGAGAGTAGAGGTTAGAGTGCTCACTGTGTGGTGATGTAAATGATAGCTAGAGAGTACAGGTTAGAGTGCTCACTGCGTGGTGATGTAAATGATGGCTAGTAGAGAGTAGAGGTTAGAGTGCTCACTGTGTGGTGATGTAAATGATGGCTAGAGAGTAGAGGTTAGAGTGCTCACTGTGTGGTGATGTAAATGATGGCTAGAGAGTAGAGGTTAGAGTGCTGTGTGGTGATGTAAATGATGGCTAGAGAGTACAGGTTAGAGTTCTGTGTGGTGATGTAAATGATGGCTAGTAGAGAGTAGAGGTTAGAGTGCTCACTGTGTGGTGATGTAAATGATGGCTAGACAGCAGAGGTCAAAGTGCTGTGTGATGATGTAAATGATGGCTAGAGAGTACAGGTTAGAGTGCACACTGTGTGGTGATGTAAATGATGGCTAGAGAGTAGAGCTTAGAGTGCTCACTGTGTGGTGATGTAAATGATGGCTAGAGAATACAGGTTAGAGTGCTGTGTGGTGATGTAAAGGATGGCTAGAGAGTACAGGTTAGACTGCACACTGTGTGGTGATGTAAATGATGGCTAGAGAGTAGAGGTCAGTGCTGTGTGGTGATGTAAATGATGGCTAGAGAGTAGAGGTTAGAGTTCTGTGTGGTGACGTAAATGATGGCTAGAGAGTAGAGGTTAGAGTGCTCACTGTGTGGTGATGTAAATGATGGCTAGAGAATACAGGTTAGAGTGCTGTGTGGTGATGTAAATGATGGCTAGAGAGTAGAGGTTAGAGTGCTCACTGTGTGGTGATGTAAATGATAGCTAGAGAGTACAGGTTAGAGTGCACACTGTGTGGTGATGTAAATGATGGCTAGAGAATACAGGTTAGAGTGCTGTGTGGTGATGTAAATGATGGCTAGAGAGTAGAGGTTAGAGTGCTCACTGTGTGGTGATGTAAATTAAGGCTAGAGAGTACAGGTTAGAGTTCTGTGTGGTGATGTATAAATGATGGCTAGAGAGTAGAGGTTAGAGTGCTCACTGTGTGGTGATGTAAATGATGGCTGGAGTAGAGATTAGAGTGCACACTGTGTGGTGATGTAAATGATGGCTAGAGAGTACAGGTTAGAGTGCTGTGTGGTTATGTAAATGATGGCTAGACAGCAGAGGTCAGAGTGCTGTGTGGTGATGTAAAGGATGGCTAGAGAGTACAGGTTAGAGTGCACACTATGTGGTGATGTAAATGATGGCTAGAGAGTAGAGGTTAGTGCTGTGTGGTGATGTAAATGATGGCTAGAGAGTAGAGGTTAGAATGCTGTGTGGTGACGTAAATGATGGCTAGAGAGTAGAGGTTAGAGTGCTCACTGTGTGGTGATGTAAATGATAGCTAGAGAGTAGAGGTTAGAGTGCCCACTGTGTGGTGATGTAAATTATAGCTAGAGAGTACAGGTTAGAGTGCTGTGTGGTGATGTAAAGGATGGCTAGAGAGTACAGGTTAGAGTGCACACTGTGTGGTGATGTAAATGATGGCTAGAGAGTAGAGGTCAGTGCTGTGTGGTGATGTAAATGATGGCTAGAGAGTAGAGGTTAGAGTGCTGTGTGGTGGCTAGAGAGTAGAGGTTAGAGTGCTCACTGTGTGGTCATGTAAATGATGGCTAGAGAATACAGGTTAGAGTGCTGTGTGGTGATGTAAATGATGGCTAGAGAGTAGAGGTTAGAGTGCTCACTGTGTGGTGATGTAAATGATGGCTAGAGAATACAGGTTAGAGTGCTGTGTGGTGATGTATATGATGGCTAGAGAGTAGAGGTTAGAGTGCTCACTGTGTGGTGATGTAAATGATAGCTAGAGAGTACAGGTTAGAGTGCTGTGTGGTGATGTAAATGATGGCTAGAGATTACAGGTTAGAGTGCTGTGTGGTGATGTAAATGATGGCTAGAGAGTACAGGTTAGAGTTCTGTGTGGTGATGTAAATGATGGCTAGTAGAGAGTAGATGTTAGAGTGCTCACTGTGTGGTGATGTAAATGATGGCTAGAGAGTAGAGGTTAGAGTGCTCACTGTGTGGTGATGTAAATGATGGCTAGACAGTAGAGGTTAGAGTGCACACTGTGTGGTGATGTAAATGATGGCTAGAGAGTACAGAGTAGAGTGCTGTGTGGTGATGTAAATGATGGCTAGACAGCAGAGGTCAGAGTGCTGTGTGGTGATGTAAAGGATGGCTAGAGAGTACAGGTTAGAGTGCACACTGTGTGATGATGTAAAGGATGGCTAGAGAGTACAGGTTAGAGTGCACACTGTGTGGTGATGTAAATGATGGCTAGAGAGTAGAGGTCAGTGCTGTGTGGTGATGTAAATGATGGCTAGAGAGTAGAGGTTAGAGTGCTCACTGTGTGGTGATGTAAATGATGGCTAGAGAGTAGAGGTTAGAGTGCTCACTGTGTGGTGATGTAAATGATAGCTAGAGAGTACAGGTTAGAGTGCTGTGTGGTGATGTAAATGATGGCTAGAGAGTACAGGTTAGAGTGCTCACTGCGTGGTGATGTAAATGATGGCTAGTAGAGAGTAGAGGTTAGAGTGCTCACTGTGTGGTGATGTAAATGATGGCTAGAGAGTAGAGGTTAGAGTGCTGTGTGGTGATGTAAATGATGGCTAGAGAGTACAGTTTAGAGTTCTGTGTGGCGATGTAAATGATGGCTAGAGAGTAGAGGTTAGAGTGCTTTGTGGTGATGTAAATGATGGCTAGAGAGTACAGGTTAGAGTGCTGTGTGGTTATGTAAATGATGGCTAGAGAGTAGAGGTTAGAGTGCTCACTGTGTGATGATGTAAATGATAGCTAGAGAGTACAGGTTAGAGTGCTCACTGCGTGGTGATGTAAATGATGGCTAGTAGAGAGTAGAGGTTAGAGTGCTCACTGTGTGGTGATGTAAATGATGGCTAGAGAGTAGAGGTTAGAGTGCTCACTGTGTGGTGATGTAAATGATGGCTAGAGAGTAGAGGTTAGAGTGCTGTGTGGTGATGTAAATGATGGCTAGAGAGTACAGGTTAGAGTTCTGTGTGGTGATGTAAACGATGGCTAGTAGAGAGTAGAGGTTAGAGTGCTCACTGTGTGGTGATGTAAATGATGGCTAGACAGCAGAGGTCAGAGTGCTGTGTGATGATGTAAATGATGGCTAGAGAGTACAGGTTAGAGTGCACACTGTGTGGTGATGTAAATGATGGCTAGAGAGTAGAGCTTAGAGTGCTCACTGTGTGGTGATGTAAATGATGGCTAGAGAATACAGGTTAGAGTGCTGTGTGGTGATGTAAAGGATGGCTAGAGAGTACAGGTTAGACTGCACACTGTGTGGTGATGTAAATGATGGCTAGAGAGTAGAGGTCAGTGCTGTGTGGTGATGTAAATGATGGCTAGAGAGTAGAGGTTAGAGTTCTGTGTGGTGACGTAAATGATGGCTAGAGAGTAGAGGTTAGAGTGCTCACTGTGTGGTGATGTAAATGATGGCTAGAGAATACAGGTTAGAGTGCTGTGTGGTGATGTAAATGATGGCTAGAGAGTAGAGGTTAGAGTGCTCACTGTGTGGTGATGTAAATGATAGCTAGAGAGTACAGGTTAGAGTGCACACTGTGTGGTGATGTAAATGATGGCTAGAGAATACAGGTTAGAGTGCTGTGTGGTGATGTAAATGATGGCTAGAGAGTAGAGGTTAGAGTGCTCACTGTGTGGTGATGTAAATTAAGGCTAGAGAGTACAGGTTAGAGTTCTGTGTGGTGATGTATAAATGATGGCTAGAGAGTAGAGGTTAGAGTGCTCACTGTGTGGTGATGTAAATGATGGCTAGAGAATACAGGTTAGAGTGCTGTGTGGTGATGTAAATGATGGCTGGAGTAGAGATTAGAGTGCACACTGTGTGGTGATGTAAATGATGGCTAGAGAGTACAGGTTAGAGTGCTGTGTGGTTATGTAAATGATGGCTAGACAGCAGAGGTCAGAGTGCTGTGTGGTGATGTAAAGGATGGCTAGAGAGTACAGGTTAGAGTGCACACTATGTGGTGATGTAAATGATGGCTAGAGAGTAGAGGTTAGTGCTGTGTGGTGATGTAAATGATGGCTAGAGAGTAGAGGTTAGAGTGCTGTGTGGTGACGTAAATGATGGCTAGAGAGTAGAGGTTAGAGTGCTCACTGTGTGGTGATGTAAATGATAGCTAGAGAGTAGAGGTTAGAGTGCCCACTGTGTGGTGATGTAAATTATAGCTAGAGAGTACAGGTTAGAGTGCTGTGTGGTGATGTAAAGGATGGCTAGAGAGTACAGGTTAGAGTGCACACTGTGTGGTGATGTAAATGAAGGCTAGAGAGTAGAGGTCAGTGCTGTGTGGTGATGTAAATGATGGCTAGAGAGTAGAGGTTAGAGTGCTGTGTGGTGGCTAGAGAGTAGAGGTTAGAGTGCTCACTGTGTGGTCATGTAAATGATGGCTAGAGAATACAGGTTAGAGTGCTGTGTGGTGATGTAAATGATGGCTAGAGAGTAGAGGTTAGAGTGCTCACTGTGTGGTGATGTAAATGATGGCTAGAGAATACAGGTTAGAGTGCTGTGTGGTGATGTATATGATGGCTAGAGAGTAGAGGTTAGAGTGCTCACTGTGTGGTGATGTAAATGATAGTTTGAGAGTACAGGTTAGAGTGCTGTGTGGTGATGTAAATGATGGCTAGAGATTACAGGTTAGAGTGCTGTGTGGTGATGTAAATGATGGCTAGAGAGTACAGGTTAGAGTTCTGTGTGGTGATGTAAATGATGGCTAGTAGAGAGTAGATGTTAGAGTGCTCACTGTGTGGTGATGTAAATGATGGCTAGAGAGTAGAGGTTAGAGTGCTCACTGTGTGGTGATGTAAATGATGGCTAGACAGTAGAGGTTAGAGTGCACACTGTGTGGTGATGTAAATGATGGCTAGAGAGTACAGAGTAGAGTGCTGTGTGGTGATGTAAATGATGGCTAGACAGCAGAGGTCAGAGTGCTGTGTGGTGATGTAAAGGATGGCTAGAGAGTACAGGTTAGAGTGCACACTGTGTGATGATGTAAAGGATGGCTAGAGAGTACAGGTTAGAGTGCACACTGTGTGGTGATGTAAATGATGGCTAGAGAGTAGAGGTCAGTGCTGTGTGGTGATGTAAATGATGGCTAGAGAGTAGAGGTTAGAGTTCTGTGTGGTGACGTAAATGATGGCTAGAGAGTAGAGGTTAGAGTGCTCACTGTGTGGTGATGTAAATGATGGCTAGAGAATACAGGTTAGAGTGCTGTGTGGTGATGTAAATGATGGCTAGAGAGTAGAGGTTAGAGTGCTCACTGTGTGGTGATGTAAATGATAGCTAGAGAGTACAGGTTAGAGTGCACACTGTGTGGTGATGTAAATGATGGCTAGAGAATACAGGTTAGAGTGCTGTGTGGTGATGTAAATGATGGCTAGAGAGTAGAGGTTAGAGTGCTCACTGTGTGGTGATGTAAATTAAGGCTAGAGAGTACAGGTTAGAGTTCTGTGTGGTGATGTATATATGATGGCTAGAGAGTAGAGGTTAGAGTGCTCACTGTGTGGTGATGTAAATGATGGCTAGAGAATACAGGTTAGAGTGCTGTGTGGTGATGTAAATGATGGCTGGAGTAGAGATTAGAGTGCACACTGTGTGGTGATGTAAATGATGGCTAGAGAGTACAGGTTAGAGTGCTGTGTGGTTATGTAAATGATGGCTAGACAGCAGAGGTCAGAGTGCTGTGTGGTGATGTAAAGGATGGCTAGAGAGTACAGGTTAGAGTGCACACTATGTGGTGATGTAAATGATGGCTAGAGAGTAGAGGTTAGTGCTGTGTGGTGATGTAAATGATGGCTAGAGAGTAGAGGTTAGAGTGCTGTGTGGTGACGTAAATGATGGCTAGAGAGTAGAGGTTAGAGTGCTCACTGTGTGGTGATGTAAATGATAGCTAGAGAGTAGAGGTTAGAGTGCCCACTGTGTGGTGATGTAAATTATAGCTAGAGAGTACAGGTTAGAGTGCTGTGTGGTGATGTAAAGGATGGCTAGAGAGTACAGGTTAGAGTGCACACTGTGTGGTGATGTAAATGATGGCTAGAGAGTAGAGGTCAGTGCTGTGTGGTGATGTAAATGATGGCTAGAGAGTAGAGGTTAGAGTGCTGTGTGGTGGCTAGAGAGTAGAGGTTAGAGTGCTCACTGTGTGGTCATGTAAATGATGGCTAGAGAATACAGGTTAGAGTGCTGTGTGGTGATGTAAATGATGGCTAGAGAGTAGAGGTTAGAGTGCTCACTGTGTGGTGATGTAAATGATGGCTAGAGAATACAGGTTAGAGTGCTGTGTGGTGATGTATATGATGGCTAGAGAGTAGAGGTTAGAGTGCTCACTGTGTGGTGATGTAAATGATAGTTAGAGAGTACAGGTTAGAGTGCTGTGTGGTGATGTAAATGATGGCTAGAGATTACAGGTTAGAGTGCTGTGTGGTGATGTAAATGATGGCTAGAGAGTACAGGTTAGAGTTCTGTGTGGTGATGTAAATGATGGCTAGTAGAGAGTAGATGTTAGAGTGCTCACTGTGTGGTGATGTAAATGATGGCTAGAGAGTAGAGGTTAGAGTGCTCACTGTGTGGTGATGTAAATGATGGCTAGAGAGTACAGGTTAGAGTGCACACTGTGTGGTGATGTAAATGATGGCTAGAGAGTAGAGGTCAGTGCTGTGTGGTGATGTAAATGATGGCTAGAGAGTAGAGGTTAGAGTGCTCACTGTGTGGTGATGTAAATGATGGCTAGAGAGTAGAGGTTAGAGTGCTCACTGTGTGGTGATGTAAATGATAGCTAGAGAGTAGAGGTTAGAGTGCTCACTGTGTGGTGATGTAAATTATAGCTAGAGCGTACAGGTTAGAGTGCTGTGTGGTGATGTAAAGGATGGCTAGAGAGTACAGGTTAGAGTGCACACTGTGTGGTGATGTAAATGATGGCTAGAGAGTAGAGGTCAGTGCTGTGTGGTGATGTAAATTATAGCTAGAGAGTACAGGTTAGAGTGCTGTGTGCTGATGTAAATGATGGCTAGAGAGTACAGGTTAGAGTTCTGTGTGGTGATGTAAATGATGGCTAGAGAGTAGAGGTTAGAGTGCTCACTGTGTGGTGATGTAAATTATAGCTAGAGAGTACAGGTTAGAGTGCTGTGTGGTGATGTAAATGATGGCTAGAGAGTACAGGTTAGAGTGCTGTGTGGTGATGTAAATTATGGCTAGAGAGTAGAGGTCAGTGCTGTGTGGTGATGTAAATGATGGCTAGAGAGTACAGGTTAGAGTGCTGTGTGGTGATGTAAATGATGGCTAGAGAGTACAGGTTAGAGTTCTGTGTGTTGATGTAAATGATGGCTAGAGAGTAGAGGTTAGAGTGCTCACTGTGTGGTGATGTAAATTATAGCTAGAGAGTACAGGTTAGAGTGCTGTGTGGTGATGTAAATGATGGCTAGAGAGTAGAGGTTAGAGTGCTGTGTGGTGGCTAGAGAGTAGAGGTTAGAGTGCTCACTGTGTGGTGATGTAAATGATGGCTAGAGAATACAGGTTAGAGTGCTGTGTGGTGATGTAAATGATGGCTAGAGAGTAGAGGTTAGAGTGCTCACTGTGTGGTGATGTAAATTATAGCTAGAGAGTACAGGTTAGAGTGCTGTGTGGTGATGTAAATGATGGCTAGAGAGTACAGGTTAGAGTTCTGTGTGGTGATGTAAATGATGGCTAGAGAGTAGAGGTTAGAGTGCTCACTGTGTGGTGATGTAAATGATAGCTAGAGAGTACAGGTTAGACTGCACACTGTGTGGTGATGTAAATTAAGGCTAGAGAGTACAGGTTAGAGTTCTGTGTGGTGATGTAAATGATGGCTAGAGAGTAGAGGTTAGAGTGTTCACTGTGTGGTGATGTAAATGATGGCTAGAGAGTACAGGTTAGAGTGCTGTGTGGTGATGTAAATGATGGCTAGAGAGTACAGGTTAGAGTTCTGTGTGGTGATGTAAATGATGGCTAGTAGAGAGTAGAGGTTAGAGTGCTCACTGTGTGGTGATGTAAATGATGGCTAGACAGCAGAGGTCAGAGTGCTGTGTGATGATGTAAATGATGGCTAGAGAGTACAGGTTAGAGTGCACACTGTGTGGTGATGTAAATGATGGCTAGAGAGTAGAGCTTAGAGTGCTCACTGTGTGGTGATGTAAATGATGGCTAGAGAATACAGGTTAGAGTGCTATGTGGTGATGTAAAGGATGGCTAGAGAGTACAGGTTAGAGTGCACACTGTGTGGTGATGTAAATTATGGCTAGAGAGTAGAGGTCAGTGCTGTGTGGTGATGTAAATGATGGCTAGAGAGTAGAGGTTAGAGTTCTGTGTGGTGACGTAAATGATGGCTAGAGAGTAGAGGTTAGAGTGCGCACTGTGTGGTGATGTAAATGATGGCTAGAGAATACAGGTTAGAGTGCTGTGTGGTGATGTAAATGATGGCTAGAGAGTAGAGGTTAGAGTGCTCACTGTGTGGTGATGTAAATGATAGCTAGAGAGTACAGGTTAGAGTGCACACTGTGTGGTGATGTAAATGATGGCTAGAGAATACAGGTTAGAGTGCTGTGTGGTGATGTAAATGATGGCTAGAGAGTAGAGGTTAGAGTGCTCACTGTGTGGTGATGTAAATTAAGGCTAGAGAGTACAGGTTAGAGTTCTGTGTGGTGATGTAAATGATGGCTAGAGAGTAGAGGTTAGAGTGCTCACTGTGTGGTGATGTAAATGATGGCTAGAGTACAGGTTAGAGTGCTGTGTGGTGATGTAAATGATGGCTAGAGAGTAGAGGTCAGTGCTGTGTGGTGATGTAAATGATGGCTAGAGAGTAGAGCTTAGAGTGCTCACTGTGTGGTGATGTAAATGATGGCTAGAGAATATAGGTTAGAGTGCTGTGTGGTGATGTAAAGGATGGCTAGAGAGTACAGGTTAGACTGCACACTGTGTGGTGATGTAAATGATGGCTAGAGAGTAGAGGTCAGTGCTGTGTGGTGATGTAAATGATGGCTAGAGAGTAGAGGTTAGAGTTCTGTGTGGTGACGTAAATGATGGCTAGAGAGTAGAGGTTAGAGTGCTCACTGTGTGGTGATGTAAATGATGGCTAGAGAATACAGGTTAGAGTGCTGTGTGGTGATGTAAATGATGGCTAGAGAGTAGAGGTTAGAGTGCTCACTGTGTGGTGATGTAAATGATAGCTAGAGAGTACAGGTTAGAGTGCACACTGTGTGGTGATGTAAATGATGGCTAGAGAATACAGGTTAGAGTGCTGTGTGGTGATGTAAATGATGGCTAGAGAGTAGAGGTTAGAGTGCTCACTGTGTGGTGATGTAAATTAAGGCTAGAGAGTACAGGTTAGAGTTCTGTGTGGTGATGTAAATGATGGCTAGAGAGTAGAGGTTAGAGTGCTCACTGTGTGGTGATGTAAATGATGGCTAGAGTACAGGTTAGAGTGCTGTGTGGTGATGTAAATGATGGCTAGAGAGTAGAGGTCAGTGCTGTGTGGTGATGTAAATGATGGCTAGAGAGTAGAGCTTAGAGTGCTCACTGTGTGGTGATGTAAATGATGGCTAGAGAATATAGGTTAGAGTGCTGTGTGGTGATGTAAAGGATGGCTAGAGAGTACAGGTTAGACTGCACACTGTGTGGTGATGTAAATGATGGCTAGAGAGTAGAGGTCAGTGCTGTGTGGTGATGTAAATGATGGCTAGAGAGTAGAGGTTAGAGTTCTGTGTGGTGACGTAAATGATGGCTAGAGAGTAGAGGTTAGAGTGCTCACTGTGTGGTGATGTAAATGATGGCTAGAGAATACAGGTTAGAGTGCTGTGTGGTGATGTAAATGATGGCTAGAGAGTAGAGGTTAGAGTGCTCACTGTGTGGTGATGTAAATGATAGCTAGAGAGTACAGGTTAGAGTGCACACTGTGTGGTGATGTAAATGATGGCTAGAGAATACAGGTTAGAGTGCTGTGTGGTGATGTAAATGATGGCTAGAGAGTAGAGGTTAGAGTGCTCACTGTGTGGTGATGTAAATTAAGGCTAGAGAGTACAGGTTAGAGTTCTGTGTGGTGATGTATAAATGATGGCTAGAGAGTAGAGGTTAGAGTGCTCACTGTGTGGTGATGTAAATGATGGCTAGAGAATACAGGTTAGAGTGCTGTGTGGTGATGTAAATGATGGCTGGAGTAGAGATTAGAGTGCACACTGTGTGGTGATGTAAATGATGGCTAGAGAGTACAGGTTAGAGTGCTGTGTGGTTATGTAAATGATGGCTAGAGAGTAGAGGTTAGAGTGCTGTGTGGTGATGTAAATGATGGCTAGAGAGTACAGGTTAGAGTTCTGTGTGGTGATGTAAATGATGGCTAGTAGAGAGTAGAGGTTAGAGTGCTCACTGTGTGGTGATGTAAATGATGGCTAGACAGCAGAGGTCAGAGTGCTGTGTGATGATGTAAATGATGGCTAGAGAGTACAGGTTAGAGTGCACACTGTGTGGTGATGTAAATGATGGCTAGAGAGTAGAGCTTAGAGTGCTCACTGTGTGGTGATGTAAATGATGGCTAGAGAATACAGGTTAGAGTGCTGTGTGGTGATGTAAAGGATGGCTAGAGAGTACAGGTTAGACTGCACACTGTGTGGTGATGTAAATGATGGCTAGAGAATACAGGTTAGAGTGCTGTGTGGTGATGTAAATGATGGCTAGAGAGTAGAGGTTAGAGTGCTCACTGTGTGGTGATGTAAATGATAGCTAGAGAGTACAGGTTAGAGTGCACACTGTGTGGTGATGTAAATGATGGCTAGAGAATACAGGTTAGAGTGCTGTGTGGTGATGTAAATGATGGCTAGAGAGTAGAGGTTAGAGTGCTCACTGTGTGGTGATGTAAGTGATAGCTAGAGAGTACAGGTTAGAGTGCACACTGTGTGGTGATGTAAATGATGGCTAGAGAATACAGGTTAGAGTGCTGTGTGGTGATGTAAGAGATGGCTAGAGAGTAGAGGTTAGAGTTCTGTGTGGTGATGTAAATGATGGCTAGAGAGTACAGGTTAGAGTTCTGTGTGGTGATGTATAAATGATGGCTAGAGAGTAGAGGTTAGAGTGCTCACTGTGTGGTGATGTAAATGATGGCTAGAGAATACAGGTTAGAGTGCTGTGTGGTGATGTAAATGATGGCTGGAGTAGAGATTAGAGTGCACACTGTGTGGTGATGTAAATGATGGCTAGAGAGTACAGGTTAGAGTGCTGTGTGGTTATGTAAATGATGGCTAGACAGCAGAGGTCAGAGTGCTGTGTGGTGATGTAAAGGATGGCTAGAGAGTACAGGTTAGAGTGCACACTATGTGGTGATGTAAATGATGGCTAGAGAGTAGAGGTTAGTGCTGTGTGGTGATGTAAATGATGGCTAGAGAGTAGAGGTTAGAGTGCTGTGTGGTGACGTAAATGATGGCTAGAGAGTAGAGGTTAGAGTGCTCACTGTGTGGTGATGTAAATGATAGGTAGAGAGTAGAGGTTAGAGTGCCCACTGTGTGGTGATGTAAATTATAGCTAGAGAGTACAGGTTAGAGTGCTGTGTGGTGATGTAAAGGATGGCTAGAGAGTACAGGTTAGAGTGCACACTGTGTGGTGATGTAAATGATGGCTAGAGAGTAGAGGTCAGTGCTGTGTGGTGATGTAAATGATGGCTAGAGAGTAGAGGTTAGAGTGCTGTGTGGTGGCTAGAGAGTAGAGGTTAGAGTGCTCACTGTGTGGTCATGTAAATGATGGCTAGAGAATACAGGTTAGAGTGCTGTGTGGTGATGTAAATGATGGCTAGAGAGTAGAGGTTAGAGTGCTCACTGTGTGGTGATGTAAATGATGGCTAGAGAATACAGGTTAGAGTGCTGTGTGGTGATGTATATGATGGCTAGAGAGTAGAGGTTAGAGTGCTCACTGTGTGGTGATGTAAATGATAGCTAGAGAGTACAGGTTAGAGTGCTGTGTGGTGATGTAAATGATGGCTAGAGATTACAGGTTAGAGTGCTGTGTGGTGATGTAAATGATGGCTAGAGAGTACAGGTTAGAGTTCTGTGTGGTGATGTAAATGATGGCTAGTAGAGAGTAGATGTTAGAGTGCTCACTGTGTGGTGATGTAAATGATGGCTAGAGAGTAGAGGTTAGAGTGCTCACTGTGTGGTGATGTAAATGATGGCTAGACAGTAGAGGTTAGAGTGCACACTGTGTGGTGATGTAAATGATGGCTAGAGAGTACAGAGTAGAGTGCTGTGTGGTGATGTAAATTATGGCTAGACAGCAGAGGTCAGAGTGCTGTGTGGTGATGTAAAGGATGGCTAGAGAGTACAGGTTAGAGTGCACACTGTGTGATGATGTAAAGGATGGCTAGAGAGTACAGGTTAGAGTGCACACTGTGTGGTGATGTAAATGATGGCTAGAGAGTAGAGGTCAGCGCTGTGTGGTGATGTAAATGATGGCTAGAGAGTAGAGGTTAGAGTGCTCACTGTGTGGTGATGTAAATGATGGCTAGAGAGTAGAGGTTAGAGTGCTCACTGTGTGGTGATGTAAATGATAGCTAGAGAGTAGAGGTTAGAGTGCTCACTGTGTGGTGATGTAAATTATAGCTAGAGCGTACAGGTTAGAGTGCTGTGTGGTGATGTAAAGGATGGCTAGAGAGTACAGGTTAGAGTGCACACTGTGTGGTGATGTAAATGATGGCTAGAGAGTAGAGGTCAGTGCTGTGTGGTGATGTAAATGATGGCTAGAGAGTACAGGTTAGAGTGCTGTGTGGTGATGTAAATGATGGCTAGAGAGTACAGGTTAGAGTTCTGTGTGGTGATGTAAATGATGGCTAGAGAGTAGAGGTTAGAGTGCTCACTGTGTGGTGATGTAAATTATAGCTAGAGAGTACAGGTTAGAGTGCTGTGTGGTGATGTAAATGATGGCTAGAGAGTACAGGTTAGAGTGCTGTGTGGTGATGTAAATTATGGCTAGAGAGTAGAGGTCAGTGCTGTGTGGTGATGTAAATGATGGCTAGAGAGTACAGGTTAGAGTGCTGTGTGGTGATGTAAATGATGGCTAGAGAGTACAGGTTAGAGTTCTGTGTGGTGATGTAAATGATGGCTAGAGAGTAGAGGTTAGAGTGCTCACTGTGTGGTGATGTAAATTATAGCTAGAGAGTACAGGTTAGAGTGCTGTGTGGTGATGTAAATGATGGCTAGAGAGTAGAGGTTAGAGTGCTGTGTGGTGGCTAGAGAGTAGAGGTTAGAGTGCTCACTGTGTGGTGATGTAAATGATGGCTAGAGAATACAGGTTAGAGTGCTGTGTGGTGATGTAAATGATGGCTAGAGAGTAGAGGTTAGAGTGCTCACTGTGTGGTGATGTAAATTATAGCTAGAGAGTACAGGTTAGAGTGCTGTGTGGTGATGTAAATGATGGCTAGAGAGTACAGGTTAGAGTTCTGTGTGGTGATGTAAATGATGGCTAGAGAGTAGAGGTTAGAGTGCTCACTGTGTGGTGATGTAAATGATAGCTAGAGAGTACAGGTTAGACTGCACACTGTGTGGTGATGTAAATGATGGCTAGAGAATACAGGTTAGAGTGCTGTGTGGTGATGTAAATGATGGCTAGAGAGTAGAGGTTAGAGTGCTCACTGTGTGGTGATGTAAATTAAGGCTAGAGAGTACAGGTTAGAGTGCTGTGTGGTGATGTAAATGATGGCTAGAGAGTACAGGTTAGAGTTCTGTGTGGTGATGTAAATGATGGCTAGTAGAGAGTAGAAGTTAGAGTGCTCACTGTGTGGTGATGTAAATGATGGCTAGACAGCAGAGGTCAGAGTGCTGTGTGATGATGTAAATGATGGCTAGAGAGTACAGGTTAGAGTGCTCACTGTGTGGTGATGTAAATGATGGCTAGAGAGTAGAGCTTAGAGTGCTCACTGTGTGGTGATGTAAATGATGGCTAGAGAATACAGGTTAGAGTGCTATGTGGTGATGTAAAGGATGGCTAGAGAGTACAGGTTAGAGTGCACACTGTGTGGTGATGTAAATGATGGCTAGAGTGTAGAGGTCAGTGCTGTGTGGTGATGTAAATGATGGCTAGAGAGTAGAGGTTAGAGTTCTGTGTGGTGACGTAAATGATGGCTAGAGAGTAGAGGTTAGAGTGCGCACTGTGTGGTGATGTAAATGATGGCTAGAGAATACAGGTTAGAGTGCTGTGTGGTGATGTAAATGATGGCTAGAGAGTAGAGGTTAGAGTGCTTTGTGGTGATGTAAATGATGGCTAGAGAGTACAGGTTAGAGTGCTGTGTGGTTATGTAAATGATGGCTAGAGAGTAGAGGTTAGAGTGCTCACTGTGTGGTGATGTAAATGATAGCTAGAGAGTACAGGTTAGAGTGCTCACTGCGTGGTGATGTAAATGATGGCTAGTAGAGAGTAGAGGTTAGAGTGCTCACTGTGTGGTGATGTAAATGATGGCTAGAGAGTAGAGCTTAGAGTGCTCACTGTGTGGTGATGTAAATGATGGCTAGAGAGTAGAGGTTAGAGTGCTGTGTGGTGATGTAAATGATGGCTAGAGAGTACAGGTTAGAGTTCTGTGTGGTGATGTAAACGATGGCTAGTAGAGAGTAGAGGTTAGAGTGCTCACTGTGTGGTGATGTAAATGATGGCTAGACAGCAGAGGTCAGAGTGCTGTGTGATGATGTAAATGATGGCTAGAGAGTACAGGTTAGAGTGCACACTGTGTGGTGATGTAAATGATGGCTAGAGAGTAGAGCTTAGAGTGCTCACTGTGTGGTGATGTAAATGATGGCTAGAGAATACAGGTTAGAGTGCTGTGTGGTGATGTAAAGGATGGCTAGAGAGTACAGGTTAGACTGCACACTGTGTGGTGATGTAAATGATGGCTAGAGAGTAGAGGTCAGTGCTGTGTGGTGATGTAAATGATGGCTAGAGAGTAGAGGTTAGAGTTCTGTGTGGTGACGTAAATGATGGCTAGAGAGTAGAGGTTAGAGTGCTCACTGTGTGGTGATGTAAATGATGGCTAGAGAATACAGGTTAGAGTGCTGTGTGGTGATGTAAATGATGGCTAGAGAGTAGAGGTTAGAGTGCTCACTGTGTGGTGATGTAAATGATAGCTAGAGAGTACAGGTTAGAGTGCACACTGTGTGGTGATGTAAATGATGGCTAGAGAATACAGGTTAGAGTGCTGTGTGGTGATGTAAATGATGGCTAGAGAGTAGAGGTTAGAGTGCTCACTGTGTGGTGATGTAAATTAAGGCTAGAGAGTACAGGTTAGAGTTCTGTGTGGTGATGTATAAATGATGGCTAGAGAGTAGAGGTTAGAGTGCTCACTGTGTGGTGATGTAAATGATGGCTAGAGAATACAGGTTAGAGTGCTGTGTGGTGATGTAAATGATGGCTGGAGTAGAGATTAGAGTGCACACTGTGTGGTGATGTAAATGATGGCTAGAGAGTAGAGGTTAGAGTGCTCACTGTGTGGTGATGTAAATGATAGCTAGAGAGTACAGGTTAGAGTGCACACTATGTGGTGATGTAAATGATGGCTAGAGAGTAGAGGTTAGTGCTGTGTGGTGATGTAAATGATGGCTAGAGAGTAGAGGTTAGAGTGCTGTGTGGTGACGTAAATGATGGCTAGAGAGTAGAGGTTAGAGTGCTCACTGTGTGGTGATGTAAATGATAGCTAGAGAGTAGAGGTTAGAGTGCCCACTGTGTGGTGATGTAAATTATAGCTAGAGAGTACAGGTTAGAGTGCTGTGTGGTGATGTAAAGGATGGCTAGAGAGTACAGGTTAGAGTGCACACTGTGTGGTGATGTAAATGAAGGCTAGAGAGTAGAGGTCAGTGCTGTGTGGTGATGTAAATGATGGCTAGAGAGTAGAGGTTAGAGTGCTGTGTGGTGGCTAGAGAGTAGAGGTTAGAGTGCTCACTGTGTGGTCATGTAAATGATGGCTAGAGAATACAGGTTAGAGTGCTGTGTGGTGATGTAAATGATGGCTAGAGAGTAGAGGTTAGAGTGCTCACTGTGTGGTGATGTAAATGATGGCTAGAGAATACAGGTTAGAGTGCTGTGTGGTGATGTATATGATGGCTAGAGAGTAGAGGTTAGAGTGCTCACTGTGTGGTGATGTAAATGATAGTTTGAGAGTACAGGTTAGAGTGCTGTGTGGTGATGTAAATGATGGCTAGAGATTACAGGTTAGAGTGCTGTGTGGTGATGTAAATGATGGCTAGAGAGTACAGGTTAGAGTTCTGTGTGGTGATGTAAATGATGGCTAGTAGAGAGTAGATGTTAGAGTGCTCACTGTGTGGTGATGTAAATGATGGCTAGAGAGTAGAGGTTAGAGTGCTCACTGTGTGGTGATGTAAATGATGGCTAGACAGTAGAGGTTAGAGTGCACACTGTGTGGTGATGTAAATGATGGCTAGAGAGTACAGAGTAGAGTGCTGTGTGGTGATGTAAATGATGGCTAGACAGCAGAGGTCAGAGTGCTGTGTGGTGATGTAAAGGATGGCTAGAGAGTACAGGTTAGAGTGCACACTGTGTGATGATGTAAAGGATGGCTAGAGAGTACAGGTTAGAGTGCACACTGTGTGGTGATGTAAATGATGGCTAGAGAGTAGAGGTCAGTGCTGTGTGGTGATGTAAATGATGGCTAGAGAGTAGAGGTTAGAGTTCTGTGTGGTGACGTAAATGATGGCTAGAGAGTAGAGGTTAGAGTGCTCACTGTGTGGTGATGTAAATGATGGCTAGAGAATACAGGTTAGAGTGCTGTGTGGTGATGTAAATGATGGCTAGAGAGTAGAGGTTAGAGTGCTCACTGTGTGGTGATGTAAATGATAGCTAGAGAGTACAGGTTAGAGTGCACACTGTGTGGTGATGTAAATGATGGCTAGAGAATACAGGTTAGAGTGCTGTGTGGTGATGTAAATGATGGCTAGAGAGTAGAGGTTAGAGTGCTCACTGTGTGGTGATGTAAATTAAGGCTAGAGAGTACAGGTTAGAGTTCTGTGTGGTGATGTATATATGATGGCTAGAGAGTAGAGGTTAGAGTGCTCACTGTGTGGTGATGTAAATGATGGCTAGAGAATACAGGTTAGAGTGCTGTGTGGTGATGTAAATGATGGCTGGAGTAGAGATTAGAGTGCACACTGTGTGGTGATGTAAATGATGGCTAGAGAGTACAGGTTAGAGTGCTGTGTGGTTATGTAAATGATGGCTAGACAGCAGAGGTCAGAGTGCTGTGTGGTGATGTAAAGGATGGCTAGAGAGTACAGGTTAGAGTGCACACTATGTGGTGATGTAAATGATGGCTAGAGAGTAGAGGTTAGTGCTGTGTGGTGATGTAAATGATGGCTAGAGAGTAGAGGTTAGAGTGCTGTGTGGTGACGTAAATGATGGCTAGAGAGTAGAGGTTAGAGTGCTCACTGTGTGGTGATGTAAATGATAGCTAGAGAGTAGAGGTTAGAGTGCCCACTGTGTGGTGATGTAAATTATAGCTAGAGAGTACAGGTTAGAGTGCTGTGTGGTGATGTAAAGGATGGCTAGAGAGTACAGGTTAGAGTGCACACTGTGTGGTGATGTAAATGATGGCTAGAGAGTAGAGGTCAGTGCTGTGTGGTGATGTAAATGATGGCTAGAGAGTAGAGGTTAGAGTGCTGTGTGGTGGCTAGAGAGTAGAGGTTAGAGTGCTCACTGTGTGGTCATGTAAATGATGGCTAGAGAATACAGGTTAGAGTGCTGTGTGGTGATGTAAATGATGGCTAGAGAGTAGAGGTTAGAGTGCTCACTGTGTGGTGATGTAAATGATGGCTAGAGAATACAGGTTAGAGTGCTGTGTGGTGATGTATATGATGGCTAGAGAGTAGAGGTTAGAGTGCTCACTGTGTGGTGATGTAAATGATAGTTAGAGAGTACAGGTTAGAGTGCTGTGTGGTGATGTAAATGATGGCTAGAGATTACAGGTTAGAGTGCTGTGTGGTGATGTAAATGATGGCTAGAGAGTACAGGTTAGAGTTCTGTGTGGTGATGTAAATGATGGCTAGAGAGTACAGGTTAGAGTTCTGTGTGTTGATGTAAATGATGGCTAGAGAGTAGAGGTTAGAGTGCTCACTGTGTGGTGATGTAAATTATAGCTAGAGAGTACAGGTTAGAGTGCTGTGTGGTGATGTAAATGATGGCTAGAGAGTAGAGGTTAGAGTGCTGTGTGGTGGCTAGAGAGTAGAGGTTAGAGTGCTCACTGTGTGGTGATGTAAATGATGGCTAGAGAATACAGGTTAGAGTGCTGTGTGGTGATGTAAATGATGGCTAGAGAGTAGAGGTTAGAGTGCTCACTGTGTGGTGATGTAAATTATAGCTAGAGAGTACAGGTTAGAGTGCTGTGTGGTGATGTAAATGATGGCTAGAGAGTACAGGTTAGAGTTCTGTGTGGTGATGTAAATGATGGCTAGAGAGTAGAGGTTAGAGTGCTCACTGTGTGGTGATGTAAATGATAGCTAGAGAGTACAGGTTAGACTGCACACTGTGTGGTGATGTAAATGATGGCTAGAGAGTACAGGTTAGAGTTCTGTGTGGTGATGTAAATGATGGCTAGAGAGTAGAGGTTAGAGTGCTCACTGTGTGGTGATGTAAATGATGGCTAGAGAGTACAGGTTAGAGTGCTGTGTGGTGATGTAAATGATGGCTAGAGAGTACAGGTTAGAGTTCTGTGTGGTGATGTAAATGATGGCTAGTAGAGAGTAGAGGTTAGAGTGCTCACTGTGTGGTGATGTAAATGATGGCTAGACAGCAGAGGTCAGAGTGCTGTGTGATGATATAAATGATGGCTAGAGAATACAGGTTAGAGTGCACACTGTGTGGTGATGTAAATGATGGCTAGAGAGTAGAGCTTAGAGTGCTCACTGTGTGGTGATGTAAATGATGGCTAGAGAATACAGGTTAGAGTGCTATGTGGTGATGTAAAGGATGGCTAGAGAGTACAGGTTAGAGTGCACACTGTGTGGTGATGTAAATTATGGCTAGAGAGTAGAGGTCAGTGCTGTGTGGTGATGTAAATGATGGCTAGAGAGTAGAGGTTAGAGTTCTGTGTGGTGACGTAAATGATGGCTAGAGAGTAGAGGTTAGAGTTCTGTGTGGTGATGTAAATGATGGCTAGAGAATACAGGTTAGAGTGCTGTGTGGTGATGTAAATGATGGCTAGAGAGTAGAGGTTAGAGTGCTCACTGTGTGGTGATGTAAATGATAGCTAGAGAGTACAGGTTAGAGTGCACACTGTGTGGTGATGTAAATGATGGCTAGAGAATACAGGTTAGAGTGCTGTGTGGTGATGTAAATGATGGCTAGAGAGTAGAGGTTAGAGTGCTCACTGTGTGGTGATGTAAATTAAGGCTAGAGAGTACAGGTTAGAGTGCTGTGTGGTGATGTAAATGATGGCTAGAGAGTAGAGGTTAGAGTGCTCACTGTGTGGTGATGTAAATGATAGCTAGAGAGTACAGGTTAGAGTGCACACTGTGTGGTGATGTAAATGATGGCTAGAGAATACAGGTTAGAGTGCTGTGTGGTGATGTAAATGATGGCTGGAGTAGAGATTAGAGTGCACACTGTGTGGTGATGTAAATGATGGCTAGAGAGTACAGGTTAGAGTGCTGTGTGGTTATGTAAATGATGGCTAGAGAGTAGAGGTTAGAGTGCTGTGTGGTGATGTAAATGATGGCTAGAGAGTACAGGTTAGAGTTCTGTGTGGTGATGTAAATGATGGCTAGTAGAGAGTAGAGGTTAGAGTGCTCACTGTGTGGTGATGTAAATGATGGCTAGACAGCAGAGGTCAGAGTGCTGTGTGATGATGTAAATGATGGCTAGAGAGTACAGGTTAGAGTGCACACTGTGTGGTGATGTAAATGATGGCTAGAGAGTAGAGCTTAGAGTGCTCACTGTGTGGTGATGTAAATGATGGCTAGAGAATACAGGTTAGAGTGCTGTGTGGTGATGTAAAGGATGGCTAGAGAGTACAGGTTAGACTGCACACTGTGTGGTGATGTAAATGATGGCTAGAGAATACAGGTTAGAGTGCTGTGTGGTGATGTAAATGATGGCTAGAGAGTAGAGGTTAGAGTGCTCACTGTGTGGTGATGTAAATGATAGCTAGAGAGTACAGGTTAGAGTGCACACTGTGTGGTGATGTAAATGATGGCTAGAGAATACAGGTTAGAGTGCTGTGTGGTGATGTAAATGATGGCTAGAGAGTAGAGGTTAGAGTGCTCACTGTGTGGTGATGTAAGTGATAGCTAGAGAGTACAGGTTAGAGTGCACACTGTGTGGTGATGTAAATGATGGCTAGAGAATACAGGTTAGAGTGCTGTGTGGTGATGTAAGAGATGGCTAGAGAGTAGAGGTTAGAGTTCTGTGTGGTGATGTAAATGATGGCTAGAGAGTACAGGTTAGAGTTCTGTGTGGTGATGTATAAATGATGGCTAGAGAGTAGAGGTTAGAGTGCTCACTGTGTGGTGATGTAAATGATGGCTAGAGAATACAGGTTAGAGTGCTGTGTGGTGATGTAAATGATGGCTGGAGTAGAGATTAGAGTGCACACTGTGTGGTGATGTAAATGATGGCTAGAGAGTACAGGTTAGAGTGCTGTGTGGTTATGTAAATGATGGCTAGACAGCAGAGGTCAGAGTGCTGTGTGGTGATGTAAAGGATGGCTAGAGAGTACAGGTTAGAGTGCACACTATGTGGTGATGTAAATGATGGCTAGAGAGTAGAGGTTAGTGCTGTGTGGTGATGTAAATGATGGCTAGAGAGTAGAGGTTAGAGTGCTGTGTGGTGACGTAAATGATGGCTAGAGAGTACAGGTTAGAGTGCTCACTGTGTGGTGATGTAAATGATAGGTAGAGAGTAGAGGTTAGAGTGCCCACTGTGTGGTGATGTAAATTATAGCTAGAGAGTACAGGTTAGAGTGCTGTGTGGTGATGTAAAGGATGGCTAGAGAGTACAGGTTAGAGTGCACACTGTGTGGTGATGTAAATGATGGCTAGAGAGTAGAGGTCAGTGCTGTGTGGTGATGTAAATGATGGCTAGAGAGTAGAGGTTAGAGTGCTGTGTGGTGGCTAGAGAGTAGAGGTTAGAGTGCTCACTGTGTGGTCATGTAAATGATGGCTAGAGAATACAGGTTAGAGTGCTGTGTGGTGATGTAAATGATGGCTAGAGAGTAGAGGTTAGAGTGCTCACTGTGTGGTGATGTAAATGATGGCTAGAGAATACAGGTTAGAGTGCTGTGTGGTGATGTATATGATGGCTAGAGAGTAGAGGTTAGAGTGCTCACTGTGTGGTGATGTAAATGATAGCTAGAGAGTACAGGTTAGAGTGCTGTGTGGTGATGTAAATGATGGCTAGAGATTACAGGTTAGAGTGCTGTGTGGTGATGTAAATGATGGCTAGAGAGTACAGGTTAGAGTTCTGTGTGGTGATGTAAATGATGGCTAGTAGAGAGTAGATGTTAGAGTGCTCACTGTGTGGTGATGTAAATGATGGCTAGAGAGTAGAGGTTAGAGTGCTCACTGTGTGGTGATGTAAATGATGGCTAGACAGTAGAGGTTAGAGTGCACACTGTGTGGTGATGTAAATGATGGCTAGAGAGTACAGAGTAGAGTGCTGTGTGGTGATGTAAATTATGGCTAGACAGCAGAGGTCAGAGTGCTGTGTGGTGATGTAAAGGATGGCTAGAGAGTACAGGTTAGAGTGCACACTGTGTGATGATGTAAAGGATGGCTAGAGAGTACAGGTTAGAGTGCACACTGTGTGGTGATGTAAATGATGGCTAGAGAGTAGAGGTCAGCGCTGTGTGGTGATGTAAATGATGGCTAGAGAGTAGAGGTTAGAGTGCTCACTGTGTGGTGATGTAAATGATGGCTAGAGAGTAGAGGTTAGAGTGCTCACTGTGTGGTGATGTAAATGATAGCTAGAGAGTAGAGGTTAGAGTGCTCACTGTGTGGTGATGTAAATTATAGCTAGAGCGTACAGGTTAGAGTGCTGTGTGGTGATGTAAAGGATGGCTAGAGAGTACAGGTTAGAGTGCACACTGTGTGGTGATGTAAATGATGGCTAGAGAGTAGAGGTCAGTGCTGTGTGGTGATGTAAATGATGGCTAGAGAGTACAGGTTAGAGTGCTGTGTGGTGATGTAAATGATGGCTAGAGAGTACAGGTTAGAGTTCTGTGTGGTGATGTAAATGATGGCTAGAGAGTAGAGGTTAGAGTGCTCACTGTGTGGTGATGTAAATTATAGCTAGAGAGTACAGGTTAGAGTGCTGTGTGGTGATGTAAATGATGGCTAGAGAGTACAGGTTAGAGTGCTGTGTGGTGATGTAAATTATGGCTAGAGAGTAGAGGTCAGTGCTGTGTGGTGATGTAAATGATGGCTAGAGAGTACAGGTTAGAGTGCTGTGTGGTGATGTAAATGATGGCTAGAGAGTACAGGTTAGAGTTCTGTGTGGTGATGTAAATGATGGCTAGAGAGTAGAGGTTAGAGTGCTCACTGTGTGGTGATGTAAATTATAGCTAGAGAGTACAGGTTAGAGTGCTGTGTGGTGATGTAAATGATGGCTAGAGAGTAGAGGTTAGAGTGCTGTGTGGTGGCTAGAGAGTAGAGGTTAGAGTGCTCACTGTGTGGTGATGTAAATGATGGCTAGAGAATACAGGTTAGAGTGCTGTGTGGTGATGTAAATGATGGCTAGAGAGTAGAGGTTAGAGTGCTCACTGTGTGGTGATGTAAATTATAGCTAGAGAGTACAGGTTAGAGTGCTGTGTGGTGATGTAAATGATGGCTAGAGAGTACAGGTTAGAGTTCTGTGTGGTGATGTAAATGATGGCTAGAGAGTAGAGGTTAGAGTGCTCACTGTGTGGTGATGTAAATGATAGCTAGAGAGTACAGGTTAGACTGCACACTGTGTGGTGATGTAAATGATGGCTAGAGAATACAGGTTAGAGTGCTGTGTGGTGATGTAAATGATGGCTAGAGAGTAGAGGTTAGAGTGCTCACTGTGTGGTGATGTAAATTAAGGCTAGAGAGTACAGGTTAGAGTTCTGTGTGGTGATGTAAATGATGGCTAGAGAATACAGGTTAGAGTGCTCACTGTGTGGTGATGTAAATGATGGCTAGAGAGTACAGGTTAGAGTGCTGTGTGGTGATGTAAATGATGGCTAGAGAGTACAGGTTAGAGTTCTGTGTGGTGATGTAAATGATGGCTAGTAGAGAGTAGAGGTTAGAGTGCTCACTGTGTGGTGATGTAAATGATGGCTAGACAGCAGAGGTCAGAGTGCTGTGTGATGATGTAAATGATGGCTAGAGAGTACAGGTTAGAGTGCTCACTGTGTGGTGATGTAAATGATGGCTAGAGAGTAGAGCTTAGAGTGCTCACTGTGTGGTGATGTAAATGATGGCTAGAGAATACAGGTTAGAGTGCTATGTGGTGATGTAAAGGATGGCTAGAGAGTACAGGTTAGAGTGCACACTGTGTGGTGATGTAAATGATGGCTAGAGTGTAGAGGTCAGTGCTGTGTGGTGATGTAAATGATGGCTAGAGAGTAGAGGTTAGAGTTCTGTGTGGTGACGTAAATGATGGCTAGAGAGTAGAGGTTAGAGTGCGCACTGTGTGGTGATGTAAATGATGGCTAGAGAATACAGGTTAGAGTGCTGTGTGGTGATGTAAATGATGGCTAGAGAGTAGAGGTTAGAGTGCTCACTGTGTGGTGATGTAAATGATAGCTAGAGAGTACAGGTTAGAGTGCACACTGTGTGGTGATGTAAATGATGGCTAGAGAATACAGGTTAGAGTGCTGTGTGGTGATGTAAATGATGGCTAGAGAGTAGAGGTTAGAGTGCTCACTGTGTGGTGATGTAAATTAAGGCTAGAGAGTACAGGTTAGAGTTCTGTGTGGTGATGTAAATGATGGCTAGAGAGTAGAGGTTAGAGTGCTCAATGTGTGGTGATGTAAATGATGGCTAGAGTACAGGTTAGAGTGCTGTGTGGTGATGTAAATGATGGCTAGAGAGTACAGGTTAGAGTGCTGTGTGGTGATGTAAATGATGGCTAGAGAGTACAGGTTAGAGTGCACACTGTGTGGTGATGTAAATGATGGCTAGAGAGTAGAGCTTAGAGTGCTCACTGTGTGGTGATGTAAATGATGGCTAGAGAATACAGGTTAGAGTGCTGTGTGGTGATGTAAAGGATGGCTAGAGAGTACAGGTTAGACTGCACACTGTGTGGTGATGTAAATGATGGCTAGAGAGTAGAGGTCAGTGCTGTGTGGTGATGTAAATGATGGCTAGAGAGTAGAGGTTAGAGTTCTGTGTGGTGACGTAAATGATGGCTAGAGAGTAGAGGTTAGAGTGCTCACTGTGTGGTGATGTAAATGATGGCTAGAGAATACAGGTTAGAGTGCTGTGTGGTGATGTAAATGATGGCTAGAGAGTAGAGGTTAGAGTTCTGTGTGGTGATGTATAAATGATGGCTAGAGAGTAGAGGTTAGAGTGCTCACTGTGTGGTGATGTAAATGATGGCTAGAGAATACAGGTTAGAGTGCTGTGTGGTGATGTAAATGATGGCTGGAGTAGAGATTAGAGTGCACACTGTGTGGTGATGGAAATGATGGCTAGAGAGTACAGGTTAGAGTGCTGTGTGGTTATGTAAATGATGGCTAGACAGCAGAGGTCAGAGTGCTGTGTGGTGATGTAAAGGCTGGCTAGAGAGTACAGGTTAGAGTGCACACTATGTGGTGATGTAAATGATGGCTAGAGAGTAGAGGTTAGTGCTGTGTGGTGATGTAAATGATGGCTAGAGAGTAGAGGTTAGAGTGCTGTGTGGTGACGTAAATGATGGCTAGAGAGTAGAGGTTAGAGTGCTCACTGTGTGGTGAT
Organism: Lampris incognitus; assembly: GCF_029633865.1. NCBI lineage: Eukaryota > Metazoa > Chordata > Actinopteri > Lampriformes > Lampridae > Lampris > Lampris incognitus. The sequence goes on along the minus strand of NC_079211.1, from coordinate 82,380,717 downwards.
GTAAATGATAGCTAGAGAGTAGAGGTTAGAGTGCCCACTGTGTGGTGATGTAAATTATAGCTAGAGAGTACAGGTTAGAGTGCTGTGTGGTGATGTAAAGGATGGCTAGAGAGTACAGGTTAGAGTGCACACTGTGTGGTGATGTAAATGATGGCTAGAGAGTAGAGGTCAGTGCTGTGTGGTGATGTAAATGATGGCTAGAGAGTAGAGGTTAGAGTGCTGTGTGGTGGCTAGAGAGTAGAGGTTAGAGTGCTCACTGTGTGGTCATGTAAATGATGGCTAGAGAATACAGGTTAGAGTGCTGTGTGGTGATGTAAATGATGGCTAGAGAGTAGAGGTTAGAGTGCTCACTGTGTGGTGATGTAAATGATGGCTAGAGAATACAGGTTAGAGTGCTGTGTGGTGATGTATATGATGGCTAGAGAGTAGAGGTTAGAGTGCTCACTGTGTGGTGATGTAAATGATAGCTAGAGAGTACAAGTTAGAGTGCTGTGTGGTGATGTAAATTATGGCTAGAGATTACAGGTTAGAGTGCTGTGTGGTGATGTAAATGATGGCTAGAGAGTACAGGTTAGAGTTCTGTGTGGTGATGTAAATGATGGCTAGTAGAGAGTAGATGTTAGAGTGCTCACTGTGTGGTGATGTAAATGATGGCTAGAGAGTAGAGGTTAGAGTGCTCACTGTGTGGTGATGTAAATGATGGCTAGACAGTAGAGGTTAGAGTGCACACTGTGTGGTGATGTAAATGATGGCTAGAGAGTACAGAGTAGAGTGCTGTGTGGTGATGTAAATGATGGCTAGACAGCAGAGGTCAGAGTGCTGTGTGGTGATGTAAAGGATGGCTAGAGAGTACAGGTTAGAGTGCACACTGTGTGATGATGTAAAGGATGGCTAGAGAGTACAGGTTAGAGTGCACACTGTGTGGTGATGTAAATGATGGCTAGAGAGTAGAGGTCAGTGCTGTGTGGTGATGTAAATGATGGCTAGAGAGTAGAGGTTAGAGTGCTCACTGTGTGGTGATGTAAATGATGGCTAGAGAGTAGAGGTTAGAGTGCTCACTGTGTGGTGATGTAAATGATAGCTAGAGAGTAGAGGTTAGAGTGCTCACTGTGTGGTGATGTAAATTATAGCTAGAGCGTACAGGTTAGAGTGCTGTGTGGTGATGTAAAGGATGGCTAGAGAGTACAGGTTAGAGTGCACACTGTGTGGTGATGTAAATGATGGCTAGAGAGTAGAGGTCAGTGCTGTGTGGTGATGTAAATGATGGCTAGAGAGTAGAGGTTAGAGTGCTGTGTGGTGGCTAGAGAGTAGAGGTTAGAGTGCTCACTGTGTGGTGATGTAAATGATGGCTAGAGAATACAGGTTAGAGTGCTGTGTGGTGATGTAAATGATGGCTAGAGAGTAGAGGTTAGAGTGCTCACTGTGTGGTGATGTAAATTATAGCTAGAGAGTACAGGTTAGAGTGCTGTGTGGTGATGTAAATGATGGCTAGAGAGTACAGGTTAGAGTTCTGTGTGGTGATGGAAATGATGGCTAGAGAGTAGAGGTTAGAGTGCTCACTGTGTGGTGATGTAAATGATAGCTAGAGAGTACAGGTTAGACTGCACACTGTGTGGTGATGTAAATGATGGCTAGAGAATACAGGTTAGAGTGCTGTGTGGTGATGTAAATGATGGCTAGAGAGTAGAGGTTAGAGTGCTCACTGTGTGGTGATGTAAATGATAGCTAGAGAGTACAGGTTAGACTGCACACTGTGTGGTGATGTAAATGATGGCTAGAGAATACAGGTTAGAGTGCTGTGTGGTGATGTAAATGATGGCTAGAGAGTAGAGGTTAGAGTGCTCACTGTGTGGTGATGTAAATTAAGGCTAGAGAGTACAGGTTAGAGTTCTGTGTGGTGATGTAAATGATGGCTAGAGAGTAGAGGTTAGAGTGCTCACTGTGTGGTGATGTAAATGATGGCTAGAGAGTACAGGTTAGAGTGCTGTGTGGTGATGTAAATGATGGCTAGAGAGTACAGGTTAGAGTTCTGTGTGGTGATGTAAATGATGGCTAGTAGAGAGTAGAGGTTAGAGTGCTCACTGTGTGGTGATGTAAATGATGGCTAGACAGCAGAGGTCAGAGTGCTGTGTGATGATGTAAATGATGGCTAGAGAGTACAGGTTAGAGTGCACACTGTGTGGTGATGTAAATGATGGCTAGAGAGTAGAGCTTAGAGTGCTCACTGTGTGGTGATGTAAATGATGGCTAGAGAATACAGGTTAGAGTGCTATGTGGTGATGTAAAGGATGGCTAGAGAGTACAGGTTAGAGTGCACACTGTGTGGTGATGTAAATGATGGCTAGAGAGTAGAGGTCAGTGCTGTGTGGTGATGTAAATGATGGCTAGAGAGTAGAGGTTAGAGTTCTGTGTGGTGACGTAAATGATGGCTAGAGAGTAGAGGTTAGAGTGCGCACTGTGTGGTGATGTAAATTAAGGCTAGAGAGTACAGGTTAGAGTTCCGTGTGGTGATGTAAATGATGGCTAGAGAGTAGAGGTTAGAGTGCTCACTGTGTGGTGATGTAAATGATGGCTAGAGTACAGGTTAGAGTGCTGTGTGGTGATGTAAATGATGGCTAGAGAGTACAGGTTAGAGTGCTGTGTGGTGATGTAAATGATGGCTAGAGAGTACAGGTTAGAGTGCACACTGTGTGGTGATATAATTGATGGCTAGAGAGTACAGGTTAGAGTGCTGTGTGGTGATGTAAATGATGGCTAGAGAGTACAGGTTAGAGTGCACACTGTGTGGTGATGTAAATGATGGCTAGAGAATACAGGTTAGAGTGCTGTGTGGTGATGTAAATGATGGCTAGAGTACAGGTTAGAGTGCTGTGTGGTGATGTAAATGATGGCTAGAGAGTACAGGTTAGAGTGCTCACTGTGTTGTGATGTAAATGATGGCTAGAGAGTAGAGGTTAGAGTGCACACTGTGTGGTGATGTAAATGATGGCTAGAGAGTACAGGTTAGAGTGCTGTGTGGTGATGTAAATGATGGCTAGACAGCATAGGTCAGAGTGCTGTGTGGTGATGTAAATGATGGCTAGAGAGTACAGGTTAGAGTGCACACTGTGTGGTGATGTAAATGATGGCTAGAGAGTACAGGTTAGAGTGCTGTGTGGTGATGTAAATGATGGCTAGACAGCAGAGGTCAGAGTGCTGTGTGGTGATGTAAAGGATGGCTAGAGAGTACAGGTTAGAGTGCACACTATGTGGTGATGTAAATGATGGCTAGAGAGTAGAGGTCAGTGCTGTGTGGTGATGTAAATGATGGCTAAAGAGTAGAGGTTAGAGTGCTGTGTGGTGACGTAAATGATGGCTAGAGAGTAGAGGTTAGAGTGCACACTGTGTGGTGATGTAAATGATGGCTAGAGAGTAGAGGTCAGTGCTGTGTGGTGATGTAAATGATGGCTAGAGAGTAGAGGTTAGAGTTCTGTGTGGTGACGTAAATGATGGCTAGAGAGTAGAGGTTAGAGTGCGCACTGTGTGGTGATGTAAATTAAGGCTAGAGAGTACAGGTTAGAGTTCTGTGTGGTGATGTAAATGATGGCTAGAGAGTAGAGGTTAGAGTGCTCACTGTGTGGTGATGTAAATGATGGCTAGAGTACAGGTTAGAGTGCTGTGTGGTGATGTAAATGATGGCTAGAGAGTACAGGTTAGAGTGCTGTGTGGTGATGTAAATGATGGCTAGAGAGTACAGGTTAGAGTGCACACTGTGTGGTGATATAATTGATGGCTAGAGAGTACAGGTTAGAGTGCTGTGTGGTGATGTAAATGATGGCTAGAGAGTACAGGTTAGAGTGCACACTGTGTGGTGATGTAAATGATGGCTAGAGAATACAGGTTAGAGTGCTGTGTGGTGATGTAAATGATGGCTAGAGTACAGGTTAGAGTGCTGTGTGGTGATGTAAATGATGGCTAGAGAGTACAGGTTAGAGTGCTCACTGTGTTGTGATGTAAATGATGGCTAGAGAGTAGAGGTTAGAGTGCACACTGTGTGGTGATGTAAATGATGGCTAGAGAGTACAGGTTAGAGTGCTGTGTGGTGATGTAAATGATGGCTAGACAGCATAGGTCAGAGTGCTGTGTGGTGATGTAAATGATGGCTAGAGAGTACAGGTTAGAGTGCACACTGTGTGGTGATGTAAATGATGGCTAGAGAGTACAGGTTAGAGTGCTGTGTGGTGATGTAAATGATGGCTAGACAGCAGAGGTCAGAGTGCTGTGTGGTGATGTAAAGGATGGCTAGAGAGTACAGGTTAGAGTGCACACTATGTGGTGATGTAAATGATGGCTAGAGAGTAGAGGTCAGTGCTGTGTGGTGATGTAAATGATGGCTAGAGAGTAGAGGTTAGAGTGCTGTGTGGTGACGTAAATGATGGCTAGAGAGTAGAGGTTAGAGTGCTCACTGTGTGGTGATGTAAATTATAGCTAGAGAGTACAGGTTAGAGTGCTGTGTGGTGATGTAAATGATGGCTAGAGAGTACAGGTTAGAGTGCTGTGTGGTGATGTAAATTATGGCTAGAGAGTAGAGGTCAGTGCTGTGTGGTGATGTAAATGATGGCTAGAGAGTACAGGTTAGAGTGCTGTGTGGTGATGTAAATGATGGCTAGAGAGTACAGGTTAGAGTTCTGTGTGGTGATGTAAATGATGGCTAGAGAGTAGAGGTTAGAGTGCTCACTGTGTGGTGATGTAAATTATAGCTAGAGAGTACAGGTTAGAGTGCTGTGTGGTGATGTAAATGATGGCTAGAGAGTAGAGGTTAGAGTGCTGTGTGGTGGCTAGAGAGTAGAGGTTAGAGTGCGCACTGTGTGGTGATGTAAATGATGGCTAGAGAATACAGGTTAGAGTGCTGTGTGGTGATGTAAATGATGGCTAGAGAGTAGAGGTTAGAGTGCTCACTGTGTGGTGATGTAAATTATAGCTAGAGAGTACAGGTTAGAGTGCTGTGTGGTGATGTAAATGATGGCTAGAGAGTACAGGTTAGAGTTCTGTGTGGTGATGTAAATGATGGCTAGAGAGTAGAGGTTAGAGTGCTCACTGTGTGGTGATGTAAATTATAGCTAGAGAGTACAGGTTAGACTGCACACTGTGTGGTGATGTAAATGATGGCTAGAGAATACAGGTTAGAGTGCTGTGTGGTGATGTAAATGATGGCTAGAGAGTAGAGGTTAGAGTGCTCACTGTGTGGTGATGTAAATTAAGGCTAGAGAGTACAGGTTAGAGTTCTGTGTGGTGATGTAAATGATGGCTAGAGAGTACAGGTTAGAGTGCTGTGTGGTGATGTAAATGATGGCTAGAGAGTACAGGTTAGAGTTCTGTGTGGTGATGTAAATGATGGCTAGTAGAGAGTAGAGGTTAGAGTGCTCACTGTGTGGTGATGTAAATGATGGCTAGACAGCAGAGGTCAGAGTGCTGTGTGATGATGTAAATGATGGCTAGAGAGTACAGGTTAGAGTGCACACTGTGGGGTGATGTAAATGATGGCTAGAGAGTAGAGCTTAGAGTGCTCACTGTGTGGTGATGTAAATGATGGCTAGAGAATACAGGTTAGAGTGCTATGTGGTGATGTAAAGGATGGCTAGAGAGTACAGGTTAGAGTGCACACTGTGTGGTGATGTAAATGATGGCTAGAGAGTAGAGGTCAGTGCTGTGTGGTGATGTAAATGATGGCTAGAGAGTAGAGGTTAGAGTTCTGTGTGGTGACGTAAATGATGGCTAGAGAGTAGAGGTTAGAGTGCTCACTGTGTGGTGATGTAAATGATGGCTAGAGAATACAGGTTAGAGTGCTGTGTGGTGATGTAAATGATGGCTAGAGAGTAGAGGTTAGAGTGCTCACTGTGTGGTGATGTAAATGATAGCTAGAGAGTACAGGTTAGAGTGCACACTGTGTGGTGATGTAAATGATGGCTAGAGAATACAGGTTAGAGTGCTGTGTGGTGATGTAAATGATGGCTAGAGAGTAGAGGTTAGAGTGCTCACTGTGTGGTGATGTAAATTAAGGCTAGAGAGTACAGGTTAGAGTTCTGTGTGGTGATGTATAAATGATGGCTAGAGAGTAGAGGTTAGAGTGCTCACTGTGTGGTGATGTAAATGATGGCTAGAGAATACAGGTTAGAGTGCTGTGTGGTGATGTAAATGATGGCTGGAGTAGAGATTAGAGTGCACACTGTGTGGTGATGTAAATGATGGCTAGAGAGTACAGGTTAGAGTGCTGTGTGGTGATGTAAATGATGGCTAGACAGCAGAGGTCAGAGTGCTGTGTGGTGATGTAAATGATGGCTAGAGAGTAGAGGTCAGTGCTGTGTGGTGATGTAAATGATGGCTAGAGAGTAGAGGTTAGAGTTCTGTGTGGTGACGTAAATGATGGCTAGAGAGTAGAGGTTAGAGTGCGCACTGTGTGGTGATGTAAATGATGGCTAGAGAATACAGGTTAGAGTGCTGTGTGGTGATGTAAATGATGGCTAGAGAGTAGAGGTTAGAGTGCTCACTGTGTGGTGATGTAAATGATAGCTAGAGAGTACAGGTTACAGTGCACACTGTGTGGTGATGTAAATGATGGCTAGAGTACAGGTTAGAGTGCTGTGTGGTGATGTAAATGATGGCTAGAGAGTACAGGTTAGAGTGCTGTGTGGTGATGTAAATGATGGCTAGAGAGTACAGGTTAGAGTGCACACTGTGTGGTGATGTAAATGATGGCTAGAGAGTAGAGCTTAGAGTGCTCACTGTGTGGTGATGTAAATGATGGCTAGAGAATACAGGTTAGAGTGCTGTGTGGTGATGTAAATGATGGCTGGAGAGTAGAGGTTAGAGTGCTGTGTGGTGGCTAGAGAGTAGAGGTTAGAGTGCTCACTGTGTGGTGATGTAAATGATGGCTAGAGAGTACAGGTTAGAGTGCTGTGTGGTGATGTAAATGATGGCTAGAGAGTACAGGTTAGAGTTCTGTGTGGTGATGTAAATGATGGCTAGAGAGTAGAGGTTAGAGTGCTCACTGTGTGGTGATGTAAATGATAGCTAGAGAGTACAGGTTAGACTGCACACTGTGTGGTGATGTAAATGATGGCTAGAGAATACAGGTTAGAGTGCTGTGTGGTGATGTAAATGATGGCTAGAGAGTAGAGGTTAGAGTGCTCACTGTGTGGTGATGTAAATTAAGGCTAGAGAGTACAGGTTAGAGTTCTGTGTGGTGATGTAAATGATGGCTAGAGAGTAGAGGTTAGAGTGCTCACTGTGTGGTGATGTAAATGATGGCTAGAGAGTACTGGTTAGAGTGCTGTGTGGTGATGTAAATGATGGCTAGAGAGTACAGGTTAGAGTTCTGTGTGGTGATGTAAATGATGGCTAGTAGAGAGTAGAGGTTAGAGTGCTCACTGTGTGGTGATGTAAATGATGGCTAGACAGCAGAGGTCAGAGTGCTGTGTGATGATGTAAATGATGGCTAGAGAGTACAGGTTAGAGTGCACACTGTGTGGTGATGTAAATGATGGCTAGAGAGTAGAGCTTAGAGTGCTCACTGTGTGGTGATGTAAATGATGGCTAGAGAATACAGGTTAGAGTGCTATGTGGTGATGTAAAGGATGGCTAGAGAGTACAGGTTAGAGTGCACACTGTGTGGTGATGTAAATGATGGCTAGAGAGTAGAGGTCAGTGCTGTGTGGTGACGTAAATGATGGCTAGAGAGTTGAGGTTAGAGTGCGCACTGTGTGGTGATGTAAATTAAGGCTAGAGAGTACAGGTTAGAGTTCTGTGTGGTGATGTAAATGATGGCTAGAGAGTAGAGGTTAGAGTGCTCACTGTGTGGTGATGTAAATGATGGCTAGAGTACAGGTTAGAGTGCTGTGTGGTGATGTAAATTAAGGCTAGAGAGTACAGGTTAGAGTTCTGTGTGGTGATGTAAATGATGGCTAGAGAGTACAGGTTAGAGTGCACACTGTGTGGTGATATAATTGATGGCTAGAGAGTACAGGTTAGAGTGCTGTGTGGTGATGTAAATGATGGCTAGAGAGTACAGGTTAGAGTGCACACTGTGTGGTGATGTAAATGATGGCTAGAGAATACAGGTTAGAGTGCTGTGTGGTGATGTAAATGATGGCTAGAGTACAGGTTAGAGTGATGTGTGGTGATGTAAATGATGGCTAGAGAGTACAGGTTAGAGTGCTCACTGTGTTGTGATGTAAATGATGGCTAGAGAGTAGAGGTTAGAGTGCACACTGTGTGGTGATGTAAATGATGGCTAGAGAGTACAGGTTAGAGTGCTGTGTGGTGATGTAAATGATGGCTAGACAGCATAGGTCAGAGTGCTGTGTGGTGATGTAAATGATGGCTAGAGAGTACAGGTTAGAGTGCACACTGTGTGGTGATGTAAATGATGGCTAGAGAGTACAGGTTAGAGTGCTGTGTGGTGATGTAAATGATGGCTAGACAGCAGAGGTCAGAGTGCTGTGTGGTGATGTAAAGGCTGGCTAGAGAGTACAGGTTAGAGTGCACACTATGTGGTGATGTAAATGATGGCTAGAGAGTAGAGGTTAGTGCTGTGTGGTGATGTAAATGATGGCTAGAGAGTAGAGGTTAGAGTGCTGTGTGGTGACGTAAATGATGGCTAGAGAGTAGAGGTTAGAGTGCTCACTGTGTGGTGATGTAAATGATAGCTAGAGAGTAGAGGTTAGAGTGCCCACTGTGTGGTGATGTAAATTATAGCTAGAGAGTACAGGTTAGAGTGCTGTGTGGTGATGTAAAGGATGGCTAGAGAGTACAGGTTAGAGTGCACACTGTGTGGTGATGTAAATGATGGCTAGAGAGTAGAGGTCAGTGCTGTGTGGTGATGTAAATGATGGCTAGAGAGTAGAGGTTAGAGTGCTGTGTGGTGGCTAGAGAGTAGAGGTTAGAGTGCTCACTGTGTGGTCATGTAAATGATGGCTAGAGAATACAGGTTAGAGTGCTGTGTGGTGATGTAAATGATGGCTAGAGAGTAGAGGTTAGAGTGCTCACTGTGTGGTGATGTAAATGATGGCTAGAGAATACAGGTTAGAGTGCTGTGTGGTGATGTATATGATGGCTAGAGAGTAGAGGTTAGAGTGCTCACTGTGTGGTGATGTAAATGATAGCTAGAGAGTACAAGTTAGAGTGCTGTGTGGTGATGTAAATTATGGCTAGAGATTACAGGTTAGAGTGCTGTGTGGTGATGTAAATGATGGCTAGAGAGTACAGGTTAGAGTTCTGTGTGGTGATGTAAATGATGGCTAGTAGAGAGTAGATGTTAGAGTGCTCACTGTGTGGTGATGTAAATGATGGCTAGAGAGTAGAGGTTAGAGTGCTCACTGTGTGGTGATGTAAATGATGGCTAGACAGTAGAGGTTAGAGTGCACACTGTGTGGTGATGTAAATGATGGCTAGAGAGTACAGAGTAGAGTGCTGTGTGGTGATGTAAATGATGGCTAGACAGCAGAGGTCAGAGTGCTGTGTGGTGATGTAAAGGATGGCTAGAGAGTACAGGTTAGAGTGCACACTGTGTGATGATGTAAAGGATGGCTAGAGAGTACAGGTTAGAGTGCACACTGTGTGGTGATGTAAATGATGGCTAGAGAGTAGAGGTCAGTGCTGTGTGGTGATGTAAATGATGGCTAGAGAGTAGAGGTTAGAGTGCTCACTGTGTGGTGATGTAAATGATGGCTAGAGAGTAGAGGTTAGAGTGCTCACTGTGTGGTGATGTAAATGATAGCTAGAGAGTAGAGGTTAGAGTGCTCACTGTGTGGTGATGTAAATTATAGCTAGAGCGTACAGGTTAGAGTGCTGTGTGGTGATGTAAAGGATGGCTAGAGAGTACAGGTTAGAGTGCACACTGTGTGGTGATGTAAATGATGGCTAGAGAGTAGAGGTCAGTGCTGTGTGGTGATGTAAATGATGGCTAGAGAGTAGAGCTTAGAGTGCTCACTGTGTGGTGATGTAAATGATGGCTAGAGAATACAGGTTAGAGTGCTGTGTGGTGATGTAAAGGATGGCTAGAGAGTACAGGTTAGACTGCACACTGTGTGGTGATGTAAATGATGGCTAGAGAGTAGAGGTCAGTGCTGTGTGGTGATGTAAATGATGGCTAGAGAGTAGAGGTTAGAGTTCTGTGTGGTGACGTAAATGATGGCTAGAGAGTAGAGGTTAGAGTGCTCACTGTGTGGTGATGTAAATGATGGCTAGAGAATACAGGTTAGAGTGCTGTGTGGTGATGTAAATGATGGCTAGAGAGTAGAGGTTAGAGTGCTCACTGTGTGGTGATGTAAATGATAGCTAGAGAGTACAGGTTAGAGTGCACACTGTGTGGTGATGTAAATGATGGCTAGAGAATACAGGTTAGAGTGCTGTGTGGTGATGTAAATGATGGCTAGAGAGTAGAGGTTAGAGTGCTCACTGTGTGGTGATGTAAATTAAGGCTAGAGAGTACAGGTTAGAGTTCTGTGTGGTGATGTATAAATGATGGCTAGAGAGTAGAGGTTAGAGTGCTCACTGTGTGGTGATGTAAATGATGGCTAGAGAATACAGGTTAGAGTGCTGTGTGGTGATGTAAATGATGGCTGGAGTAGAGATTAGAGTGCACACTGTGTGGTGATGTAAATGATGGCTAGAGAGTACAGGTTAGAGTGCTGTGTGGTGATGTAAATGATGGCTAGACAGCAGAGGTCAGAGTGCTGTGTGGTGATGTAAAGATGGCTAGAGAGTACAGGTTAGAGTGCACACTATGTGGTGATGTAAATGATGGCTAGAGAGTACAGAGTAGAGTGCTGTGTGGTGATGTAAATGATGGCTAGAGAGTACAGGTTAGAGTGCACACTGTGTGATGATGTAAAGGATGGCTAGAGAGTACAGGTTAGAGTGCACACTGTGTGGTGATGTAAATGACGGCTAGAGAGTAGAGGTCAGTGCTGTGTGGTGATGTAAATGATGGCTAGAGAGTAGAGGTTAGAGTGCTCACTGTGTTGTGATGTAAATGATGGCTAGAGAGTAGAGGTTAGAGTGCTCACTGTGTGGTGATGTAAATGATAGCTAGAGAGTAGAGGTTAGAGTGCTCACTGTGTGGTGATGTAAATTATAGCTAGAGCGTACAGGTTAGAGTGCTGTGTGGTGATGTAAAGGATGGCTAGAGAGTACAGGTTAGAGTGCACACTGTGTGGTGATGTAAATGATGGCTAGAGAGTAGAGGTCAGTGCTGTGTGGTGATGTAAATGATGGCTAGAGAGTAGAGGTTAGAGTGCTGTGTGGTGGCTAGAGAGTAGAGGTTAGAGTGCTCACTGTGTGGTGATGTAAATGATGGCTAGAGAATACAGGTTAGAGTGCTGTGTGGTGATGTAAATGATGGCTAGAGAGTAGAGGTTAGAGTGCTCACTGTGTGGTGATGTAAATTATAGCTAGAGAGTACAGGTTAGAGTGCTGTGTGGTGATGTAAATGATGGCTAGAGAGTACAGGTTAGAGTTCTGTGTGGTGATGTAAATGATGGCTAGAGAGTAGAGGTTAGAGTGCTCACTGTGTGGTGATGTAAATGATAGCTAGAGAGTACAGGTTAGACTGCACACTGTGTGGTGATGTAAATGATGGCTAGAGAATACAGGTTAGAGTGCTGTGTGGTGATGTAAATGATGGCTAGAGAGTAGAGGTTAGAGTGCTCACTGTGTGGTGATGTAAATTAAGGCTAGAGAGTACAGGTTAGAGTTCTGTGTGGTGATGTAAATGATGGCTAGAGAGTAGAGGTTAGAGTGCTCACTGTGTGGTGATGTAAATGATGGCTAGAGAGTACTGGTTAGAGTGCTGTGTGGTGATGTAAATGATGGCTAGAGAGTACAGGTTAGAGTTCTGTGTGGTGATGTAAATGATGGCTAGTAGAGAGTAGAGGTTAGAGTGCTCACTGTGTGGTGATGTAAATGATGGCTAGACAGCAGAGGTCAGAGTGCTGTGTGATGATGTAAATGATGGCTAGAGAGTACAGGTTAGAGTGCACACTGTGTGGTGATGTAAATGATGGCTAGAGAGTAGAGCTTAGAGTGCTCACTGTGTGGTGATGTAAATGATGGCTAGAGAATACAGGTTAGAGTGCTATGTGGTGATGTAAAGGATGGCTAGAGAGTACAGGTTAGAGTGCACACTGTGTGGTGATGTAAATGATGGCTAGAGAGTAGAGGTCAGTGCTGTGTGGTGATGTAAATGATGGCTAGAGAGTAGAGGTTAGAGTTCTGTGTGGTGACGTAAATGATGGCTAGAGAGTTGAGGTTAGAGTGCGCACTGTGTGGTGATGTAAATTAAGGCTAGAGAGTACAGGTTAGAGTTCTGTGTGGTGATGTAAATGATGGCTAGAGAGTAGAGGTTAGAGTGCTCACTGTGTGGTGATGTAAATGATAGCTAGAGAGTACAGGTTAGACTGCACACTGTGTGGTGATGTAAATGATGGCTAGAGAATACAGGTTAGAGTGCTGTGTGGTGATGTAAATGATGGCTAGAGAGTAGAGGTTAGAGTGCTCACTGTGTGGTGATGTAAATTAAGGCTAGAGAGTACAGGTTAGAGTTCTGTGTGGTGATGTAAATGATGGCTAGAGAATACAGGTTAGAGTGCTCACTGTGTGGTGATGTAAATGATGGCTAGAGAGTACAGGTTAGAGTGCTGTGTGGTGATGTAAATGATGGCTAGAGAGTACAGGTTAGAGTTCCTTGTGGTGATGTAAATGATGGCTAGTAGAGAGTAGAGGTTAGAGTGCTCACTGTGTGGTGATGTAAATGATGGCTAGACAGCAGAGGTCAGAGTGCTGTGTGATGACGTAAATGATGGCTAGAGAGTTGAGGTTAGAGTGCGCACTGTGTGGTGATGTAAATTAAGGCTAGAGAGTACAGGTTAGAGTTCTGTGTGGTGATGTAAATGATGGCTAGAGAGTAGAGGTTAGAGTGCTCACTGTGTGGTGATGTAAATGATGGCTAGAGTACAGGTTAGAGTGCTGTGTGGTGATGTAAATTAAGGCTAGAGAGTACAGGTTAGAGTTCTGTGTGGTGATGTAAATGATGGCTAGAGAGTACAGGTTAGAGTGCACACTGTGTGGTGATATAATTGATGGCTAGAGAGTACAGGTTAGAGTGCTGTGTGGTGATGTAAATGATGGCTAGAGAGTACAGGTTAGAGTGCACACTGTGTGGTGATGTAAATGATGGCTAGAGAATACAGGTTAGAGTGCTGTGTGGTGATGTAAATGATGGCTAGAGTACAGGTTAGAGTGATGTGTGGTGATGTAAATGATGGCTAGAGAGTACAGGTTAGAGTGCTCACTGTGTTGTGATGTAAATGATGGCTAGAGAGTAGAGGTTAGAGTGCACACTTTGTGGTGATGTAAATGATGGCTAGAGAGTACAGGTTAGAGTGCTGTGTGGTGATGTAAATGATGGCTAGACAGCATAGGTCAGAGTGCTGTGTGGTGATGTAAATGATGGCTAGAGAGTACAGGTTAGAGTGCACACTGTGTGGTGATGTAAATGATGGCTAGAGAGTACAGGTTAGAGTGCTGTGTGGTGATGTAAATGATGGCTAGACAGCAGAGGTCAGAGTGCTGTGTGGTGATGTAAAGGCTGGCTAGAGAGTACAGGTTAGAGTGCACACTATGTGGTGATGTAAATGATGGCTAGAGAGTAGAGGTTAGTGCTGTGTGGTGATGTAAATGATGGCTAGAGAGTAGAGGTTAGAGTGCTGTGTGGTGACGTAAATGATGGCTAGAGAGTAGAGGTTAGAGTGCTCACTGTGTGGTGATGTAAATGATAGCTAGAGAGTAGAGGTTAGAGTGCCCACTGTGTGGTGATGTAAATTATAGCTAGAGAGTACAGGTTAGAGTGCTGTGTGGTGATGTAAAGGATGGCTAGAGAGTACAGGTTAGAGTGCACACTGTGTGGTGATGTAAATGATGGCTAGAGAGTAGAGGTCAGTGCTGTGTGGTGATGTAAATGATGGCTAGAGAGTAGAGGTTAGAGTGCTGTGTGGTGGCTAGAGAGTAGAGGTTAGAGTGCTCACTGTGTGGTCATGTAAATGATGGCTAGAGAATACAGGTTAGAGTGCTGTGTGGTGATGTAAATGATGGCTAGAGAGTAGAGGTTAGAGTGCTCACTGTGTGGTGATGTAAATGATGGCTAGAGAATACAGGTTAGAGTGCTGTGTGGTGATGTATATGATGGCTAGAGAGTAGAGGTTAGAGTGCTCACTGTGTGGTGATGTAAATGATAGCTAGAGAGTACAAGTTAGAGTGCTGTGTGGTGATGTAAATTATGGCTAGAGATTACAGGTTAGAGTGCTGTGTGGTGATGTAAATGATGGCTAGAGAGTACAGGTTAGAGTTCTGTGTGGTGATGTAAATGATGGCTAGTAGAGAGTAGATGTTAGAGTGCTCACTGTGTGGTGATGTAAATGATGGCTAGAGAGTAGAGGTTAGAGTGCTCACTGTGTGGTGATGTAAATGATGGCTAGACAGTAGAGGTTAGAGTGCACACTGTGTGGTGATGTAAATGATGGCTAGAGAGTACAGAGTAGAGTGCTGTGTGGTGATGTAAATGATGGCTAGACAGCAGAGGTCAGAGTGCTGTGTGGTGATGTAAAGGATGGCTAGAGAGTACAGGTTAGAGTGCACACTGTGTGATGATGTAAAGGATGGCTAGAGAGTACAGGTTAGAGTGCACACTGTGTGGTGATGTAAATGATGGCTAGAGAGTAGAGGTCAGTGCTGTGTGGTGATGTAAATGATGGCTAGAGAGTAGAGGTTAGAGTGCTCACTGTGTGGTGATGTAAATGATGGCTAGAGAGTAGAGGTTAGAGTGCTCACTGTGTGGTGATGTAAATGATAGCTAGAGAGTAGAGGTTAGAGTGCTCACTGTGTGGTGATGTAAATTATAGCTAGAGCGTACAGGTTAGAGTGCTGTGTGGTGATGTAAAGGATGGCTAGAGAGTACAGGTTAGAGTGCACACTGTGTGGTGATGTAAATGATGGCTAGAGAGTAGAGGTCAGTGCTGTGTGGTGATGTAAATGATGGCTAGAGAGTAGAGCTTAGAGTGCTCACTGTGTGGTGATGTAAATGATGGCTAGAGAATACAGGTTAGAGTGCTGTGTGGTGATGTAAAGGATGGCTAGAGAGTACAGGTTAGACTGCACACTGTGTGGTGATGTAAATGATGGCTAGAGAGTAGAGGTCAGTGCTGTGTGGTGATGTAAATGATGGCTAGAGAGTAGAGGTTAGAGTTCTGTGTGGTGACGTAAATGATGGCTAGAGAGTAGAGGTTAGAGTGCTCACTGTGTGGTGATGTAAATGATGGCTAGAGAATACAGGTTAGAGTGCTGTGTGGTGATGTAAATGATGGCTAGAGAGTAGAGGTTAGAGTGCTCACTGTGTGGTGATGTAAATGATAGCTAGAGAGTACAGGTTAGAGTGCACACTGTGTGGTGATGTAAATGATGGCTAGAGAATACAGGTTAGAGTGCTGTGTGGTGATGTAAATGATGGCTAGAGAGTAGAGGTTAGAGTGCTCACTGTGTGGTGATGTAAATTAAGGCTAGAGAGTACAGGTTAGAGTTCTGTGTGGTGATGTATAAATGATGGCTAGAGAGTAGAGGTTAGAGTGCTCACTGTGTGGTGATGTAAATGATGGCTAGAGAATACAGGTTAGAGTGCTGTGTGGTGATGTAAATGATGGCTGGAGTAGAGATTAGAGTGCACACTGTGTGGTGATGTAAATGATGGCTAGAGAGTACAGGTTAGAGTGCTGTGTGGTGATGTAAATGATGGCTAGACAGCAGAGGTCAGAGTGCTGTGTGGTGATGTAAAGATGGCTAGAGAGTACAGGTTAGAGTGCACACTATGTGGTGATGTAAATGATGGCTAGAGAGTAGAGGTCAGTGCTGTGTGGTGATGTAAATGATGGCTAGAGAGTAGAGGTTAGAGTGCTGTGTGGTGGCTAGAGAGTAGAGGTTAGAGTGCTCACTGTGTGGTCATGTAAATGATGGCTAGAGAATACAGGTTAGAGTGCTGTGTGGTGATGTAAATGATGGCTAGAGAGTAGAGGTTAGAGTGCTCACTGTGTGGTGATGTAAATGATGGCTAGAGAATACAGGTTAGAGTGCTGTGTGGTGATGTATATGATGGCTAGAGAGTAGAGGTTAGAGTGCTCACTGTGTGGTGATGTAAATGATAGCTAGAGAGTACAAGTTAGAGTGCTGTGTGGTGATGTAAATTATGGCTAGAGATTACAGGTTAGAGTGCTGTGTGGTGATGTAAATGATGGCTAGAGAGTACAGGTTAGAGTTCTGTGTGGTGATGTAAATGATGGCTAGTAGAGAGTAGATGTTAGAGTGCTCACTGTGTGGTGATGTAAATGATGGCTAGAGAGTAGAGGTTAGAGTGCTCACTGTGTGGTGATGTAAATGATGGCTAGACAGTAGAGGTTAGAGTGCACACTGTGTGGTGATGTAAATGATGGCTAGAGAGTACAGAGTAGAGTGCTGTGTGGTGATGTAAATGATGGCTAGACAGCAGAGGTCAGAGTGCTGTGTGGTGATGTAAAGGATGGCTAGAGAGTACAGGTTAGAGTGCACACTGTGTGATGATGTAAAGGATGGCTAGAGAGTACAGGTTAGAGTGCACACTGTGTGGTGATGTAAATGATGGCTAGAGAGTAGAGGTCAGTGCTGTGTGGTGATGTAAATGATGGCTAGAGAGTAGAGGTTAGAGTGCTCACTGTGTGGTGATGTAAATGATGGCTAGAGAGTAGAGGTTAGAGTGCTCACTGTGTGGTGATGTAAATGATAGCTAGAGAGTAGAGGTTAGAGTGCTCACTGTGTGGTGATGTAAATTATAGCTAGAGCGTACAGGTTAGAGTGCTGTGTGGTGATGTAAAGGATGGCTAGAGAGTACAGGTTAGAGTGCACACTGTGTGGTGATGTAAATGATGGCTAGAGAGTAGAGGTCAGTGCTGTGTGGTGATGTAAATGATGGCTAGAGAGTAGAGGTTAGAGTGCTGTGTGGTGGCTAGAGAGTAGAGGTTAGAGTGCTCACTGTGTGGTGATGTAAATGATGGCTAGAGAATACAGGTTAGAGTGCTGTGTGGTGATGTAAATGATGGCTAGAGAGTAGAGGTTAGAGTGCTCACTGTGTGGTGATGTAAATTATAGCTAGAGAGTACAGGTTAGAGTGCTGTGTGGTGATGTAAATGATGGCTAGAGAGTACAGGTTAGAGTTCTGTGTGGTGATGGAAATGATGGCTAGAGAGTAGAGGTTAGAGTGCTCACTGTGTGGTGATGTAAATGATAGCTAGAGAGTACAGGTTAGACTGCACACTGTGTGGTGATGTAAATGATGGCTAGAGAATACAGGTTAGAGTGCTGTGTGGTGATGTAAATGATGGCTAGAGAGTAGAGGTTAGAGTGCTCACTGTGTGGTGATGTAAATTAAGGCTAGAGAGTACAGGTTAGAGTTCTGTGTGGTGATGTAAATGATGGCTAGAGAGTAGAGGTTAGAGTGCTCACTGTGTGGTGATGTAAATGATGGCTAGAGAGTACAGGTTAGAGTGCTGTGTGGTGATGTAAATGATGGCTAGAGAGTACAGGTTAGAGTTCTGTGTGGTGATGTAAATGATGGCTAGTAGAGAGTAGAGGTTAGAGTGCTCACTGTGTGGTGATGTAAATGATGGCTAGACAGCAGAGGTCAGAGTGCTGTGTGATGATGTAAATGATGGCTAGAGAGTACAGGTTAGAGTGCACACTGTGTGGTGATGTAAATGATGGCTAGAGAGTAGAGCTTAGAGTGCTCACTGTGTGGTGATGTAAATGATGGCTAGAGAATACAGGTTAGAGTGCTATGTGGTGATGTAAAGGATGGCTAGAGAGTACAGGTTAGAGTGCACACTGTGTGGTGATGTAAATGATGGCTAGAGAGTAGAGGTCAGTGCTGTGTGGTGATGTAAATGATGGCTAGAGAGTAGAGGTTAGAGTTCTGTGTGGTGACGTAAATGATGGCTAGAGAGTAGAGGTTAGAGTGCGCACTGTGTGGTGATGTAAATTAAGGCTAGAGAGTACAGGTTAGAGTTCCGTGTGGTGATGTAAATGATGGCTAGAGAGTAGAGGTTAGAGTGCTCACTGTGTGGTGATGTAAATGATGGCTAGAGTACAGGTTAAGAGTGCTGTGTGGTGATGTAAATGATGGCTAGAGAGTACAGGTTAGAGTGCTGTGTGGTGATGTAAATGATGGCTAGAGAGTACAGGTTAGAGTGCACACTGTGTGGTGATATAATTGATGGCTAGAGAGTACAGGTTAGAGTGCTGTGTGGTGATGTAAATGATGGCTAGAGAGTACAGGTTAGAGTGCACACTGTGTGGTGATGTAAATGATGGCTAGAGAATACAGGTTAGAGTGCTGTGTGGTGATGTAAATGATGGCTAGAGTACAGGTTAGAGTGCTGTGTGGTGATGTAAATGATGGCTAGAGAGTACAGGTTAGAGTGCTCACTGTGTTGTGATGTAAATGATGGCTAGAGAGTAGAGGTTAGAGTGCACACTGTGTGGTGATGTAAATGATGGCTAGAGAGTACAGGTTAGAGTGCTGTGTGGTGATGTAAATGATGGCTAGACAGCATAGGTCAGAGTGCTGTGTGGTGATGTAAATGATGGCTAGAGAGTACAGGTTAGAGTGCACACTGTGTGGTGATGTAAATGATGGCTAGAGAGTACAGGTTAGAGTGCTGTGTGGTGATGTAAATGATGGCTAGACAGCAGAGGTCAGAGTGCTGTGTGGTGATGTAAAGGATGGCTAGAGAGTACAGGTTAGAGTGCACACTATGTGGTGATGTAAATGATGGCTAGAGAGTAGAGGTCAGTGCTGTGTGGTGATGTAAATGATGGCTAAAGAGTAGAGGTTAGAGTGCTGTGTGGTGACGTAAATGATGGCTAGAGAGTAGAGGTTAGAGTGCACACTGTGTGGTGATGTAAATGATGGCTAGAGAGTAGAGGTCAGTGCTGTGTGGTGATGTAAATGATGGCTAGAGAGTAGAGGTTAGAGTTCTGTGTGGTGACGTAAATGATGGCTAGAGAGTAGAGGTTAGAGTGCGCACTGTGTGGTGATGTAAATTAAGGCTAGAGAGTACAGGTTAGAGTTATGTGTGGTGATGTAAATGATGGCTAGAGAGTAGAGGTTAGAGTGCTCACTGTGTGGTGATGTAAATGATGGCTAGAGTACAGGTTAGAGTGCTGTGTGGTGATGTAAATGATGGCTAGAGAGTACAGGTTAGAGTGCTGTGTGGTGATGTAAATGATGGCTAGAGAGTACAGGTTAGAGTGCACACTGTGTGGTGATATAATTGATGGCTAGAGAGTACAGGTTAGAGTGCTGTGTGGTGATGTAAATGATGGCTAGAGAGTACAGGTTAGAGTGCACACTGTGTGGTGATGTAAATGATGGCTAGAGAATACAGGTTAGAGTGCTGTGTGGTGATGTAAATGATGGCTAGAGTACAGGTTAGAGTGCTGTGTGGTGATGTAAATGATGGCTAGAGAGTACAGGTTAGAGTGCTCACTGTGTTGTGATGTAAATGATGGCTAGAGAGTAGAGGTTAGAGTGCACACTGTGTGGTGATGTAAATGATGGCTAGAGAGTACAGGTTAGAGTGCTGTGTGGTGATGTAAATGATGGCTAGACAGCATAGGTCAGAGTGCTGTGTGGTGATGTAAATGATGGCTAGAGAGTACAGGTTAGAGTGCACACTGTGTGGTGATGTAAATGATGGCTAGAGAGTACAGGTTAGAGTGCTGTGTGGTGATGTAAATGATGGCTAGACAGCAGAGGTCAGAGTGCTGTGTGGTGATGTAAAGGATGGCTAGAGAGTACAGGTTAGAGTGCACACTATGTGGTGATGTAAATGATGGCTAGAGAGTAGAGGTCAGTGCTGTGTGGTGATGTAAATGATGGCTAGAGAGTAGAGGTTAGAGTGCTGTGTGGTGACGTAAATGATGGCTAGAGAGTAGAGGTTAGAGTGCTCACTGTGTGGTGATGTAAATTATAGCTAGAGAGTACAGGTTAGAGTGCTGTGTGGTGATGTAAATGATGGCTAGAGAGTACAGGTTAGAGTGCTGTGTGGTGATGTAAATTATGGCTAGAGAGTAGAGGTCAGTGATGTGTGGTGATGTAAATGATGGCTAGAGAGTACAGGTTAGAGTGCTGTGTGGTGATGTAAATGATGGCTAGAGAGTACAGGTTAGAGTTCTGTGTGGTGATGTAAATGATGGCTAGAGAGTAGAGGTTAGAGTGCTCACTGTGTGGTGATGTAAATTATAGCTAGAGAGTACAGGTTAGAGTGCTGTGTGGTGATGTAAATGATGGCTAGAGAGTAGAGGTTAGAGTGCTGTGTGGTGGCTAGAGAGTAGAGGTTAGAGTGCGCACTGTGTGGTGATGTAAATGATGGCTAGAGAATACAGGTTAGAGTGCTGTGTGGTGATGTAAATGATGGCTAGAGAGTAGAGGTTAGAGTGCTCACTGTGTGGTGATGTAAATTATAGCTAGAGAGTACAGGTTAGAGTGCTGTGTGGTGATGTAAATGATGGCTAGAGAGTACAGGTTAGAGTTCTGTGTGGTGATGTAAATGATGGCTAGAGAGTAGAGGTTAGAGTGCTCACTGTGTGGTGATGTAAATTATAGCTAGAGAGTACAGGTTAGACTGCACACTGTGTGGTGATGTAAATGATGGCTAGAGAATACAGGTTAGAGTGCTGTGTGGTGATGTAAATGATGGCTAGAGAGTAGAGGTTAGAGTGCTCACTGTGTGGTGATGTAAATTAAGGCTAGAGAGTACAGGTTAGAGTTCTGTGTGGTGATGTAAATGATGGCTAGAGAGTACAGGTTAGAGTGCTGTGTGGTGATGTAAATGATGGCTAGAGAGTACAGGTTAGAGTTCTGTGTGGTGATGTAAATGATGGCTAGTAGAGAGTAGAGGTTAGAGTGCTCACTGTGTGGTGATGTAAATGATGGCTAGACAGCAGAGGTCAGAGTGCTGTGTGATGATGTAAATGATGGCTAGAGAGTACAGGTTAGAGTGCACACTGTGGGGTGATGTAAATGATGGCTAGAGAGTAGAGCTTAGAGTGCTCACTGTGTGGTGATGTAAATGATGGCTAGAGAATACAGGTTAGAGTGCTATGTGGTGATGTAAAGGATGGCTAGAGAGTACAGGTTAGAGTGCACACTGTGTGGTGATGTAAATGATGGCTAGAGAGTAGAGGTCAGTGCTGTGTGGTGATGTAAATGATGGCTAGAGAGTAGAGGTTAGAGTTCTGTGTGGTGACGTAAATGATGGCTAGAGAGTAGAGGTTAGAGTGCTCACTGTGTGGTGATGTAAATGATGGCTAGAGAATACAGGTTAGAGTGCTGTGTGGTGATGTAAATGATGGCTAGAGAGTAGAGGTTAGAGTGCTCACTGTGTGGTGATGTAAATGATAGCTAGAGAGTACAGGTTAGAGTGCACACTGTGTGGTGATGTAAATGATGGCTAGAGAATACAGGTTAGAGTGCTGTGTGGTGATGTAAATGATGGCTAGAGAGTAGAGGTTAGAGTGCTCACTGTGTGGTGATGTAAATTAAGGCTAGAGAGTACAGGTTAGAGTTCTGTGTGGTGATGTATAAATGATGGCTAGAGAGTAGAGGTTAGAGTGCTCACTGTGTGGTGATGTAAATGATGGCTAGAGAATACAGGTTAGAGTGCTGTGTGGTGATGTAAATGATGGCTGGAGTAGAGATTAGAGTGCACACTGTGTGGTGATGTAAATGATGGCTAGAGAGTACAGGTTAGAGTGCTGTGTGGTGATGTAAATGATGGCTAGACAGCAGAGGTCAGAGTGCTGTGTGGTGATGTAAATGATGGCTAGAGAGTAGAGGTCAGTGCTGTGTGGTGATGTAAATGATGGCTAGAGAGTAGAGGTTAGAGTTCTGTGTGGTGACGTAAATGATGGCTAGAGAGTAGAGGTTAGAGTGCGCACTGTGTGGTGATGTAAATGATGGCTAGAGAATACAGGTTAGAGTGCTGTGTGGTGATGTAAATGATGGCTAGAGAGTAGAGGTTAGAGTGCTCACTGTGTGGTGATGTAAATGATAGCTAGAGAGTACAGGTTACAGTGCACACTGTGTGGTGATGTAAATGATGGCTAGAGTACAGGTTAGAGTGCTGTGTGGTGATGTAAATGATGGCTAGAGAGTACAGGTTAGAGTGCTGTGTGGTGATGTAAATGATGGCTAGAGAGTACAGGTTAGAGTGCACACTGTGTGGTGA
The DNA here is from genome assembly GCF_029633865.1 of Lampris incognitus. Lineage (NCBI taxonomy): Eukaryota > Metazoa > Chordata > Actinopteri > Lampriformes > Lampridae > Lampris > Lampris incognitus. The sequence goes on along the minus strand of NC_079211.1, from coordinate 82,358,377 downwards.
TGTAAATGATGGCTAGAGAGTAGAGCTTAGAGTGCTCACTGTGTGGTGATGTAAATGATGGCTAGAGAATACAGGTTAGAGTGCTGTGTGGTGATGTAAAGGATGGCTAGAGAGTACAGGTTAGACTGCACACTGTGTGGTGATGTAAATGATGGCTAGAGAGTAGAGGTCAGTGCTGTGTGGTGATGTAAATGATGGCTAGAGAGTAGAGGTTAGAGTTCTGTGTGGTGACGTAAATGATGGCTAGAGAGTAGAGGTTAGAGTGCTCACTGTGTGGTGATGTAAATGATGGCTAGAGAATACAGGTTAGAGTGCTGTGTGGTGATGTAAATGATGGCTAGAGAGTAGAGGTTAGAGTGCTCACTGTGTGGTGATGTAAATGATAGCTAGAGAGTACAGGTTAGAGTGCACACTGTGTGGTGATGTAAATGATGGCTAGAGAATACAGGTTAGAGTGCTGTGTGGTGATGTAAATGATGGCTAGAGAGTAGAGGTTAGAGTGCTCACTGTGTGGTGATGTAAATTAAGGCTAGAGAGTACAGGTTAGAGTTCTGTGTGGTGATGTATAAATGATGGCTAGAGAGTAGAGGTTAGAGTGCTCACTGTGTGGTGATGTAAATGATGGCTAGAGAATACAGGTTAGAGTGCTGTGTGGTGATGTAAATGATGGCTGGAGTAGAGATTAGAGTGCACACTGTGTGGTGATGTAAATGATGGCTAGAGAGTACAGGTTAGAGTGCTGTGTGGTGATGTAAATGATGGCTAGACAGCAGAGGTCAGAGTGCTGTGTGGTGATGTAAAGATGGCTAGAGAGTACAGGTTAGAGTGCACACTATGTGGTGATGTAAATGATGGCTAGAGAGTACAGAGTAGAGTGCTGTGTGGTGATGTAAATGATGGCTAGAGAGTACAGGTTAGAGTGCACACTGTGTGATGATGTAAAGGATGGCTAGAGAGTACAGGTTAGAGTGCACACTGTGTGGTGATGTAAATGATGGCTAGAGAGTAGAGGTCAGTGCTGTGTGGTGATGTAAATGATGGCTAGAGAGTAGAGGTTAGAGTGCTCACTGTGTTGTGATGTAAATGATGGCTAGAGAGTAGAGGTTAGAGTGCTCACTGTGTGGTGATGTAAATGATAGCTAGAGAGTAGAGGTTAGAGTGCTCACTGTGTGGTGATGTAAATTATAGCTAGAGCGTACAGGTTAGAGTGCTGTGTGGTGATGTAAAGGATGGCTAGAGAGTACAGGTTAGAGTGCACACTGTGTGGTGATGTAAATGATGGCTAGAGAGTAGAGGTCAGTGCTGTGTGGTGATGTAAATGATGGCTAGAGAGTAGAGGTTAGAGTGCTGTGTGGTGGCTAGAGAGTAGAGGTTAGAGTGCTCACTGTGTGGTGATGTAAATGATGGCTAGAGAATACAGGTTAGAGTGCTGTGTGGTGATGTAAATGATGGCTAGAGAGTAGAGGTTAGAGTGCTCACTGTGTGGTGATGTAAATTATAGCTAGAGAGTACAGGTTAGAGTGCTGTGTGGTGATGTAAATGATGGCTAGAGAGTACAGGTTAGAGTTCTGTGTGGTGATGTAAATGATGGCTAGAGAGTAGAGGTTAGAGTGCTCACTGTGTGGTGATGTAAATGATAGCTAGAGAGTACAGGTTAGACTGCACACTGTGTGGTGATGTAAATGATGGCTAGAGAATACAGGTTAGAGTGCTGTGTGGTGATGTAAATGATGGCTAGAGAGTAGAGGTTAGAGTGCTCACTGTGTGGTGATGTAAATTAAGGCTAGAGAGTACAGGTTAGAGTTCTGTGTGGTGATGTAAATGATGGCTAGAGAGTAGAGGTTAGAGTGCTCACTGTGTGGTGATGTAAATGATGGCTAGAGAGTACTGGTTAGAGTGCTGTGTGGTGATGTAAATGATGGCTAGAGAGTACAGGTTAGAGTTCTGTGTGGTGATGTAAATGATGGCTAGTAGAGAGTAGAGGTTAGAGTGCTCACTGTGTGGTGATGTAAATGATGGCTAGACAGCAGATGTCAGAGTGCTGTGTGATGATGTAAATGATGGCTAGAGAGTACAGGTTAGAGTGCACACTGTGTGGTGATGTAAATGATGGCTAGAGAGTAGAGCTTAGAGTGCTCACTGTGTGGTGATGTAAATGATGGCTAGAGAATACAGGTTAGAGTGCTATGTGGTGATGTAAAGGATGGCTAGAGAGTACAGGTTAGAGTGCACACTGTGTGGTGATGTAAATGATGGCTAGAGAGTAGAGGTCAGTGCTGTGTGGTGATGTAAATGATGGCTAGAGAGTAGAGGTTAGAGTTCTGTGTGGTGACGTAAATGATGGCTAGAGAGTTGAGGTTAGAGTGCGCACTGTGTGGTGATGTAAATTAAGGCTAGAGAGTACAGGTTAGAGTTCTGTGTGGTGATGTAAATGATGGCTAGAGAGTAGAGGTTAGAGTGCTCACTGTGTGGTGATGTAAATGATGGCTAGAGTACAGGTTAGAGTGCTGTGTGGTGATGTAAATTAAGGCTAGAGAGTACAGGTTAGAGTTCTGTGTGGTGATGTAAATGATGGCTAGAGAGTACAGGTTAGAGTGCACACTGTGTGGTGATATAATTGATGGCTAGAGAGTACAGGTTAGAGTGCTGTGTGGTGATGTAAATGATGGCTAGAGAGTACAGGTTAGAGTGCACACTGTGTGGTGATGTAAATGATGGCTAGAGAATACAGGTTAGAGTGCTGTGTGGTGATGTAAATGATGGCTAGAGTACAGGTTAGAGTGATGTGTGGTGATGTAAATGATGGCTAGAGAGTACAGGTTAGAGTGCTCACTGTGTTGTGATGTAAATGATGGCTAGAGAGTAGAGGTTAGAGTGCACACTGTGTGGTGATGTAAATGATGGCTAGAGAGTACAGGTTAGAGTGCTGTGTGGTGATGTAAATGATGGCTAGACAGCATAGGTCAGAGTGCTGTGTGGTGATGTAAATGATGGCTAGAGAGTACAGGTTAGAGTGCACACTGTGTGGTGATGTAAATGATGGCTAGAGAGTACAGGTTAGAGTGCTGTGTGGTGATGTAAATGATGGCTAGACAGCAGAGGTCAGAGTGCTGTGTGGTGATGTAAAGGATGGCTAGAGAGTACAGGTTAGAGTGCACACTATGTGGTGATGTAAATGATGGCTAGAGAGTAGAGGTCAGTGCTGTGTGGTGATGTAAATGATGGCTAGAGAGTAGAGGTTAGAGTGCTGTGTGGTGACGTAAATGATGGCTAGAGAGTAGAGGTTAGAGTGCTCACTGTGTGGTGATGTAAATTATAGCTAGAGAGTACAGGTTAGAGTGCTGTGTGGTGATGTAAATGATGGCTAGAGAGTAGAGGTCAGTGCTGTGTGGTGATGTAAATGATGGCTAGAGAGTACAGGTTAGAGTTCTGTGTGGTGATGTAAATGATGGCTAGAGAGTAGAGGTTAGAGTGCTCACTGTGTGGTGATGTAAATTATAGCTAGAGAGTACAGGTTAGAGTGCTGTGTGGTGATGTAAATGATGGCTAGAGAGTAGAGGTTAGAGTGCTGTGTGGTGGCTAGAGAGTAGAGGTTAGAGTGCTCACTGTGTGGTGATGTAAATGATGGCTAGAGAATACAGGTTAGAGTGCTGTGTGGTGATGTAAATGATGGCTAGAGAGTAGAGGTTAGAGTTCTCACTGTGTGGTGATGTAAATTATAGCTAGAGAGTACAGGTTAGAGTGCTGTGTGGTGATGTAAATGATGGCTAGAGAGTACAGGTTAGAGTTCTGTGTGGTGATGTAAATGATGGCTAGAGAGTAGAGGTTAGAGTGCTCACTGTGTGGTGATGTAAATGATAGCTAGAGAGTACAGGTTAGACTGCACACTGTGTGGTGATGTAAATGATGGCTAGAGAATACAGGTTAGAGTGCTGTGTGGTGATGTAAATGATGGCTAGAGAGTAGAGGTTAGAGTGCTCACTGTGTGGTGATGTAAATTAAGGCTAGAGAGTACAGGTTAGAGTTCTGTGTGGTGATGTAAATGATGGCTAGAGAGTAGAGGTTAGAGTGCTCACTGTGTGGTGATGTAAATGATGGCTAGAGAGTACAGGTTAGAGTGCTGTGTGGTGATGTAAATGATGGCTAGAGAGTACAGGTTAGAGTTCTGTGTGGTGATGTAAATGATGGCTAGTAGAGAGTAGAGGTTAGAGTGCTCACTGTGTGGTGATGTAAATGATGGCTAGACAGCAGAGGTCAGAGTGCTGTGTGATGATGTAAATGATGGCTAGAGAGTACAGGTTAGAGTGCACACTGTGTGGTGATGTAAATGATGGCTAGAGAGTAGAGCTTAGAGTGCTCACTGTGTGGTGATGTAAATGATGGCTAGAGAATACAGGTTAGAGTGCTATGTGGTGATGTAAAGGATGGCTAGAGAGTACAGGTTAGAGTGCACACTGTGTGGTGATGTAAATGATGGCTAGAGAGTAGAGGTCAGTGCTGTGTGGTGATGTAAATGATGGCTAGAGAGTAGAGGTTAGAGTTCTGTGTGGTGACGTAAATGATGGCTAGAGAGTAGAGGTTAGAGTGCGCACTGTGTGGTGATGTAAATGATGGCTAGAGAATACAGGTTAGAGTGCTGTGTGGTGATGTAAATGATGGCTAGAGAGTAGAGGTTAGAGTGCTCACTGTGTGGTGATGTAAATGATAGCTAGAGAGTACAGGTTAGAGTGCACACTGTGTGGTGATGTAAATGATGGCTAGAGAATACAGGTTAGAGTGCTGTGTGGTGATGTAAATGATGGCTAGAGAGTAGAGGTTAGAGTGCTCACTGTGTGGTGATGTAAATTAAGGCTAGAGAGTACAGGTTAGAGTTCTGTGTGGTGATGTAAATGATGGCTAGAGAGTAGAGGTTAGAGTGCTCACTGTGTGGTGATGTAAATGATGGCTAGAGTACAGGTTAGAGTGCTGTGTGGTGATGTAAATGATGGCTAGAGAGTACAGGTTAGAGTGCTGTGTGGTGATGTAAATGATGGCTAGAGAGTACAGGTTAGAGTGCTGTGTGGTGATGTAAATTATGGCTAGAGAGTAGAGGTCAGTGCTGTGTGGTGATGTAAATGATGGCTAGAGAGTACAGGTTAGAGTGCTGTGTGGTGATGTAAATGATGGCTAGAGAGTACAGGTTAGAGTTCTGTGTGGTGATGTAAATGATGGCTAGAGAGTAGAGGTTAGAGTGCTCACTGTGTGGTGATGTAAATTATAGCTAGAGAGTACAGGTTAGAGTGCTGTGTGGTGATGTAAATGATGGCTAGAGAGTAGAGGTTAGAGTGCTGTGTGGTGGCTAGAGAGTAGAGGTTAGAGTGCTCACTGTGTGGTGATGTAAATGATGGCTAGAGAATACAGGTTAGAGTGCTGTGTGGTGATGTAAATGATGGCTAGAGAGTAGAGGTTAGAGTGCTCACTGTGTGGTGATGTAAATTATAGCTAGAGAGTACAGGTTAGAGTGCTGTGTGGTGATGTAAATGATGGCTAGAGAGTAGAGGTTAGAGTGCTCACTGTGTGGTGATGTAAATGATGGCTAGAGAGTACAGGTTAGAGTGCTCACTGTGTGGTGATGTAAATGATGGCTAGAGAGTACAGGTTAGAGTGCTGTGTGGTGATGTAAATGATGGCTAGAGAGTACAGGTTAGAGTTCTGTGTGGTGATGTAAATGATGGCTAGTAGAGAGTAGAGGTTAGAGTGCTCACTGTGTGGTGATGTAAATGATGGCTAGACAGCAGAGGTCAGAGTGCTGTGTGATGATGTAAATGATGGCTAGAGAGTACAGGTTAGAGTGCACACTGTGTGGTGATGTAAATGATGGCTAGAGAGTAGAGCTTAGAGTGCTCACTGTGTGGTGATGTAAATGATGGCTAGAGAATACAGGTTAGAGTGCTATGTGGTGATGTAAAGGATGGCTAGAGAGTACAGGTTAGAGTGCACACTGTGTGGTGATGTAAATGATGGCTAGAGAGTAGAGGTTAGAGTTCTGTGTGGTGACGTAAATGATGGCTAGAGAGTAGAGGTTAGAGTGCGCACTGTGTGGTGATGTAAATGATGGCTAGAGAATACAGGTTAGAGTGCTGTGTGGTGATGTAAATGATGGCTAGAGAGTAGAGGTTAGAGTGCTCACTGTGTGGTGATGTAAATGATAGCTAGAGAGTACAGGTTAGAGTGCACACTGTGTGGTGATGTAAATGATGGCTAGAGAATACAGGTTAGAGTGCTGTGTGGTGATGTAAATGATGGCTAGAGAGTAGAGGTTAGAGTGCTCACTGTGTGGTGATGTAAATTAAGGCTAGAGAGTACAGGTTAGAGTTCTGTGTGGTGATGTAAATGATGGCTAGAGAGTAGAGGTTAGAGTGCTCACTGTGTGGTGATGTAAATGATGGCTAGAGTACAGGTTAGAGTGCTGTGTGGTGATGTAAATGATGGCTAGAGAGTACAGGTTAGAGTGCACACTGTGTGGTGATGTAAATGATGGCTAGAGAGTAGAGCTTAGAGTGCTCACTGTGTGGTGATGTAAATGATGGCTAGAGAATACAGGTTAGAGTGCTGTGTGGTGATGTAAAGGATGGCTAGAGAGTACAGGTTAGACTGCACACTGTGTGGTGATGTAAATGATGGCTAGAGAGTAGAGGTCAGTGCTGTGTGGTGATGTAAATGATGGCTAGAGAGTAGAGGTTAGAGTTCTGTGTGGTGACGTAAATGATGGCTAGAGAGTAGAGGTTAGAGTGCTCACTGTGTGGTGATGTAAATGATGGCTAGAGAATACAGGTTAGAGTGCTGTGTGGTGATGTAAATGATGGCTAGAGAGTAGAGGTTAGAGTGCTCACTGTGTGGTGATGTAAATGATAGCTAGAGAGTACAGGTTAGAGTGCACACTGTGTGGTGATGTAAATGATGGCTAGAGAATACAGGTTAGAGTGCTGTGTGGTGATGTAAATGATGGCTAGAGAGTAGAGGTTAGAGTGCTCACTGTGTGGTGATGTAAATTAAGGCTAGAGAGTACAGGTTAGAGTTCTGTGTGGTGATGTATAAATGATGGCTAGAGAGTAGAGGTTAGAGTGCTCACTGTGTGGTGATGTAAATGATGGCTAGAGAATACAGGTTAGAGTGCTGTGTGGTGATGTAAATGATGGCTGGAGTAGAGATTAGAGTGCACACTGTGTGGTGATGTAAATGATGGCTAGAGAGTACAGGTTAGAGTGCTGTGTGGTGATGTAAATGATGGCTAGACAGCAGAGGTCAGAGTGCTGTGTGGTGATGTAAAGATGGCTAGAGAGTACAGGTTAGAGTGCACACTATGTGGTGATGTAAATGATGGCTAGAGAGTAGAGGTTAGTGCTGTGTGGTGATGTAAATGATGGCTAGAGAGTAGAGGTTAGAGTGCTGTGTGGTGACGTAAATGATGGCTAGAGAGTAGAGGTTAGAGTGCTCACTGTGTGGTGATGTAAATGATAGCTAGAGAGTAGAGGTTAGAGTGCCCACTGTGTGGTGATGTAAATTATAGCTAGAGAGTAGAGGTTAGAGTGCTCACTGTCTGGTGATGTAAAGGATGGCTAGAGAGTACAGGTTAGAGTGCACACTGTGTGGTGATGTAAATGATGGCTAGAGAGTAGAGGTCAGTGCTGTGTGGTGATGTAAATGATGGCTAGAGAGTAGAGGTTAGAGTGCTGTGTGGTGGCTAGAGAGTAGAGGTTAGAGTGCTCACTGTGTGGTCATGTAAATGATGGCTAGAGAGTAGAGGTTAGAGTGCTCACTGTGTTGTGATGTATATGATGGCTGGAGAGTAGAGGTTAGAGTGCTCACTGTGTGGTGATGTAAATGATAGCTAGAGAGTACAAGTTAGAGTGCTGTGTGGTGATGTAAATTATGGCTAGAGATTACAGGTTAGAGTGCTGTGTGGTGATGTAAATGATGGCTAGAGAGTACAGGTTAGAGTTCTGTGTGGTGATGTAAATGATGGCTAGTAGAGAGTAGATGTTAGAGTGCTCACTGTGTGGTGATGTAAATGATGGCTAGAGAGTAGAGGTTAGAGTGCTCACTGTGTGGTGATGTAAATGATGGCTAGACAGTAGAGGTTAGAGTGCACACTGTGTGGTGATGTAAATGATGGCTAGAGAGTACAGAGTAGAGTGCTGTGTGGTGATGTAAATGATGGCTAGACAGCAGAGGTCAGAGTGCTGTGTGGTGATGTAAAGGATGGCTAGAGAGTACAGGTTAGAGTGCACACTGTGTGATGATGTAAAGGATTGCTAGAGAGTACAGGTTAGAGTGCACACTGTGTGGTGATGTAAATGATGGCTAGAGAGTAGAGGTCAGTGCTGTGTGGTGACGTAAATGATGGCTAGAGAGTAGAGGTTAGAGTGCTCACTGTGTGGTGATGTAAATTAAGGCTAGAGAGTACAGGTTAGAGTTCTGTGTGGTGATGTAAATGATGGCTAGAGAGTAGAGGTTAGAGTGCTCACTGTGTGGTGATGTAAATGATGGCTAGAGTACAGGTTAGAGTGCTGTGTGGTGATGTAAATGATGGCTAGAGAGTACAGGTTAGAGTGCACACTGTGTGGTGATGTAAATGATGGCTAGAGAGTAGAGCTTAGAGTGCTCACTGTGTGGTGATGTAAATGATGGCTAGAGAATACAGGTTAGAGTGCTGTGTGGTGATGTAAAGGATGGCTAGAGAGTACAGGTTAGACTGCACACTGTGTGGTGATGTAAATGATGGCTAGAGAGTAGAGGTCAGTGCTGTGTGGTGATGTAAATGATGGCTAGAGAGTAGAGGTTAGAGTTCTGTGTGGTGACGTAAATGATGGCTAGAGAG